>NC_052955.1:7719137-7999137 GCF_013358895.1 Oreochromis aureus | reverse complement strand
TTTCTTGCACATTAACCGTGAAAAAAAAAAAAAAACGCGAAAAGTCAGTTATGCTGTGGCAGGAAATGGCAAGACGTAAAGCTCCATTTCAAGACAGGAATTTAACTTATTGCAGCAAACTGAAAGCAGTAGTGAAAGTTATGAAACCAAGATAATCTTTGCATTTTCTTGTCCTCATAAAATCAAAATACGTTCAAATAAAACAGACGGGATGATGTGCGCATTTATAGAAACAGTGGTGGCAAGCTACTACTAAAGGAGTATCATTTTACAAATTAATTCAAATGCATAGATGAATCAGAATAATCACATGAGCCACAGTGCAATCTTTGCTGCACTGATATTCTGCTCAAACCTTGTTTAGGAGAAGCTGCATAACTCTCATACCTACACTTTTTCTAAACAGCAATTAGGAAAAAGTGGCACATGCATTTATTAGGTATATGTTTTTTAAGCAGAAAATCAGAACAAGTTATGTTCATCCTGTGTTAGTGTCTGACCATTTCCTTTTCCCCCTTCTGCCTTGCAATTCTTCATTAGCACTATGTGACTGTTGATTTACAAGTTTCATTTTAGAGAAACTTGTGAACAGTACAAATGGAGACCTCATGGAAAAAATTTTATCCATTTTCTATACTGTAAAGCTGTATTTGTCAAGAATTATTAGATCTAACAGTACATAGTATATATACTTGTTAAAAATGGATGTAACGAGTTTTTAAGATGACTAGCGACAAGAGCAATGTAGACACTCTTTATAAGTTGGACCCCTAAATGTGCATTTATGTTAAAAGCTTTGGGGCGACTCCTTATGGTTGTAAAAAGAAATTCAGTTCTATAGAAGTCTATGAAAAAGTAACGTCTGCTCATCTCAGTTTGCCTGTCTTATGTCTTAATTGATGCGGCATGATGTTAATATTTTATATTTTTAAGGTAAAATTCAATATGGTAGGATACAAATTAGAGCTTTGCTACCTTGTGATTTATAAGATGCTGCTGTATGCAGCGCTCTCCATGTCTCCTAGATCCATAGCCCTCTTTTGGTGTTTGGTTTAAAAAAATGTTGACAATTAAAATGCCAAACTCAAGGTTTTGAAAGAGGAATCCAAAAACCCAGCGGCTGTGTCTATCTTTTATTTACAGTCTATTTATATCTATTTATTTCTTTTTATATCTATCCATCACCTTATAGAAGTGGATCATGAGATTGAAAATTATTTTCAGTTTTATAATTTAGCCAGACTCTATAATTCAGCGGCCCAGAATAGCACAAGCCATTTAATTGATTGATGAGTGCAGTGTTTTGAGGGAGAACTGATGTTACTGTGGGGTCAGATGGTGATGCTCACATGGTATTGAGTGGGCACGGGGAGTAATGTGATCAGCTCCTGCGTGTTTAGTCTGCGTAATACTCTTGTGAACTATTTTCAAGGGAAACCTTGCTCTAGCAGAGTAAGAATGCCATGCAAACATCTCTCTTCACTGCTGGTGTTAGTTTCTTCTTCATCCAATTATATCACTGTCATGGAAACATCCCATACCCTCAGCAACCACACATCCAAATGGACCCAGTATGTAGCCTACTGGGACACAGTGCTTTTTTATAGACTGCCAAGCAGATTTGGACAACAAATAATGTAGCTATGTTCAGCACTTGGACTCAGCAGTAGAAACAGTTTAGTGCTCATGTAACGAATACATTTTCAGATGAACGTCCAAAAGTAGTGGTCTCCTTTTCAAGGGCACGCAGACCTCAGACATATTGTGTCACCTTATTGTGTCTCGCACACAGACACACACAACAACCCCCACAATCATCAGCACCACCACCAAAACCAAGACCACTGCCAGGCCTTTGTGTAGACTCTTGATGTATCTGAGGTTAATGTGCAGTACTTACTGCAGCTGTTTGAGCCACAAGATGGTATTGTTAAGTGCAATCTCTGACAACAACCATTAAGGAAATAATGGTTTTGAAGTACTTACATTCAAGGCATGTGTTTAGAGTGTACCTTAAATCATTATCTTTTATGCAGTATTTAAGGGTTGCAGTTGCAACGCTGATGAAAAATTCAGCTGCTTCCTGTATATTTCAATTCAATAGGTCAGTGGTACTTTCTATTTTTATTTCTAATTTCATAATTTCATATTAAATTATATAGTTTTGAAAGCTGCAAGCAGCGATATGAGGGCCTCGCACCCCCGACGCACGTCGAGAGCCAAGCCCAACACCTAAAACCAGCGCTTCCGATCTGATGTCACATTGATGGAATTCATGCATTTAACCACCAGCTAACATTTCATCTCATTCAACCATTATTATAGTCGTCCCACTAGGTGGCGCTCTAACCATTACTGACAAATGGCATAACAAACATTTCCGAGCTCGAGTCTCATCACGCCTGCGACCTTTGGGAGAGATTGGACATTGTGTTTTTTGAGCCGACAGCAGGTTACTGCTTTTTGGCGGTGATTGAAACTCCACGTGCCGCCATGACCACCCCACCCTGTTTCCCTGAACGTAAAAAGCTTCGCAATTTAACATCACAAAGGTCTTTAGATTCCACACACAGGAGATCGCGTAAATCTAATGAAATCCCTTGGAGGAGTTCGTCAAAGTATGAGGCCTGAAAAGAGGGAAAATGTCGCCAAATTTACACATTAATTTTAAAATGGCTGACTTCCTGTTGGATTTGGGATATTGCTCCAAGAGACTTTTTGTACATCTTGATATCTCCAATAAGCTTGCCAGGTTTCAAACTCATACATAAAACACAGAGCAGGGGCTGTTGTTTTGAAATTTTGTAGGGGGCGCTGTGGAGCCATTTTGCGCTCTTCAATGAAAATGAACATATAAAAAGAAATCCCTCATCACATTAGAGGTGTGCGCCAAATTTCAAGACTTTTTAAACTTTTCAAGCCCCTCAAAAGCCACTTCATCTTTCATGGTGAACTGCGCTGCCACCAGGGTGCGCCGTTCAGTTTATAGTCACAATTTTCTCACTGAAGCATCAAGAGGACTGATGGTGATATTCACCGCTTTTGAGGTGGCCACGATGAACCTGTGAAAATCAGTACAACAAAATGAAAGACATGACATTTCCTGGTGCCACTAGGTGGCGCTCTACGTATTCCTGACAATGGGCATATCAATCTGTTCAGGGCGGGTCTGACATCATCCCTGTAAAATCTGGTACTGATCACATTGGATTTCATTGAGTTACACTAA
Organism: Oreochromis aureus; assembly: GCF_013358895.1. Taxonomy (NCBI): domain Eukaryota; kingdom Metazoa; phylum Chordata; class Actinopteri; order Cichliformes; family Cichlidae; genus Oreochromis; species Oreochromis aureus. Next base: position 7,995,908 of record NC_052955.1, on the reverse strand, counting down.
TTTGTTTCTTCATGGCGAGACCTCAATGTTAAGCCATGCTGCTGGGGTCACACCCTTCAGCGAAAACTCACAGTTTTCTCTGGAACCCAAGACCAACTCCTTAAGGCTTTCCTGGAGAAATTTGAGGCTGCAGATGTCACCCATTACAATACTGTACCCCAAAGTGTAAAACATGACATTTCCTGTTCCCACTAGGTGGCGCTGTCCCTGGTGTCAAATATGGCAGTTGAAATATGTTCAGGGGTGGAGCCTTATCATATGTGTCCACTTTGGTCAAGGTCGGACAATGTATGACAGAGCGAGAGGCAATAAGATTTTCATGGCGAGTCATCGAAAATTCGCCGTGGCGCCACGGCCTCACAGTAACCCGAAAACTCAAAAAGCTCCGCAATTTAACATGGCCCAGGTGTGTAGTTGACACTGACCAAATATGAAGCTTGTGCGATGAAATTCCAATGAGGAGTTCGCAAAAGTTCGAGGCATGGAAATGGCAAAATTAGAGCCAAAATGTCACCTTCACTTCCAAATGGCGGACTTCCTGTTGGGTTTGCGTCAATGGTCCCACTGACTTTTTTGTTCGTCTTGGCATGATACACATGTGTGTCAAATTTCATACATGTAGCTAAAACGATGTGTTCGTAGGGCTGCATTTAACAAGGCATGGGTGGCGCTACAGAGCCTTTCCCAGTGCTCATATGTAAAACCATTAAAATACAAAATTTTTCACGAGACCTGGCATGTGTGCAAAATTTCATGAGTTTTTGAGCATGTTAAAGCCCTCAAAAAGGCAATTCATTTCGGTAAAAAATAATAATAATAATAATAATAATAATAATAATAAACAGAGCAGATACAATAGGGCCTTCGCACTCGAAGTGCTCGGGCCCTAATTATCATATGTCTATGTCTTATTCTGGTTGGACTGGGAGGAAATGAGCACGCTACAAAGACCTTCTTGTCATGAGTGATCCAGCATGGTTCTAATTTTGGCCCTCTGAGCAGCAGCCAGCTTATATTAGATTATGGCCACAGACTCAATGAGACAGTAGGTGATGTATTATAGAACATAATTGGAAAATTGCTCATGAACTTAGGAGCTCTTTGACCCAGCAAAGCCATGTGTCATTCACCGACCAAAAGGGTCCTTCAGTGCATTGCTGTTGATGGTCTGATATTTGTTTCAAGCATGGAAAGAACTCTTTGTCTTTTTAAACTGCCTTTGATGTTGGTGCTTCAGTTTGAATTCAGTGAAAAGAAACCGTTTTGGGTAATGAAATCAGCCTCAAAACTAAAAACCGAAGAAAAAAAGAAACAAAAATCACTACTAACCTCTTATTTTATTTGACTCCTTCCTCATAGTTTTATTGGCTTACTTTTTAAGCTGTGGTATTGTTATTTATACGACTCTGGTAAATAATAAGCATTTTTCCACCTTACTTTGAGCGTCCCAGTACATTAGCTAGTGTAGCGAAAAATTTGTAGGAGCATCTGTTGGGACATATGAGTGTTTTTATTTTCTGCTCTTCTCTCTGTTTCTGTTTTGCGGCTTTGTTCTGTGTTGCTGGAATTGCTTTCCAGTGGCAACATACATCATTAGGTCCATTAGTGTCAGTGATGAGCCATATAGGCTGTTCCATCAGCACACTGAAGCAGTCATCCTTCATGTTGTTCTGATTCTGACAGTGATATGTGCAGTTAATCAAAAATCTCTCAGAACATAGAGAAAAACATTATCTTGTGCAGCGGTCACATGTTACTCTTTAGTTGAAGTTTTGTTGTCTCCGCAGGATCAAAGTCATCAAGCCTGCTTCTGTTTTTTTCATTGCATCTCTCCGCTCTGGTGCGCGCGGGGGGGGGGCTATTTTTCGACAACAAATCAATATATCTACCCATATTCATGGGCCTAGTACTCACCGCACTGGATGAAAGCTTTTACAAAGCTTTTTGTGGAGAAAGGAGATGATGCCTAACCAGCCTAGGGAGAATGGAATTGCTCAGAACAATGGTGTAATTGAGGATCACTGGGGAGAGTCCCCGCCTGTGTTGCTGTGGGCCTGGGCATCTCGCTTGTGTCCACTAGCTTGGACTCCTCATAGCATAGCCCTTTTTTCCCCTCAGGCATGGATGTGACCTCATTCAGCAAATTGGACTCCAGAAAACCCCCACCCTCCAACTGTCCAACATGCATACACACATGCTCACACACCACATTTGTATCTGTTTCTCAGCACATATTATGACTCACAGAACATTGCCTTCTTCTTAAAGGGCAGTTTGACCCATAGCTTGCTTTGTAAAGGCCTGATAAAGATTGAGGAGAGTCACAGTGGACAGACAAATTCAACGAAAAAGTGAAAAGCAATACTAGTCATTTGTCTGACGGGAAAGTTGATTTTACACTCCCTCCTGCTTCTAAAAAGGGAAAGATTTTCTTTTTGTCCTCGTTTATATGTTTTGGTTCAAGACTGTTGTCAGGCATTATTTTCTCTTTTTAAGCTTCAAAGATTCTTGCTTATGCAAAATCTTTCATTTACTGTACAGTGAAAGAAAGAGATTACTGTCAGCAGTAGCTGAGATTTTTTCTCTTTCGCCTATCAGCTAGTGTTGCACAATGCACCATAGGTCGATGTTTCAGTGGGCTGCCTACTCACTACTCCTTCTGCTCAGTGTGCACCTCCTCATTTTGGCTTTCTGCCCAGTCTATTTCCAGCATCCCCATCTCAGATTTGTCTTTTCTTTATAGTCTTTCAGTGGAAAATATCAGGGATGTCACACAGAAGCAATAAGATTGTGAGATCATGTTGTTCACATAGTCCCACTGTGCAAAACAGTAGGTTGCTCCATAAAAATAAAAAACAGGCACATTGACCTTGGTCAAAAAGGATCATGTGCTGTTCAACTGCTTGTTCTCTGCATCCCAAAAGGCAAGAGGATACGATTTTCTGTCTTCCCTAGAGATAAATCGCTGTTCTCTATTGATTTGAGTGTAGACTGATTGCGCCTAACTACAAGACTAGGTCATCTGAAGACCTAGAACCCTTTCACCCTTTAGTGCAAAGATTTTGACAGCAGAAGTGAAATTTGTAAGGGATGATTACTAAGCTCATAATTTCTAAAGCATAATACTGTGCAACAGATCACTTCAACAGAAAACTAACCTAAGTGAAATAATCAATTATTCCAATGTCTCCTCTCTGCAGATGGCAGGTTACACCATATGCCCCGTTCTGTTGGAGCAGATGTCACCAGCTCAATGGCTCCTTTGACCGGAGAACGCAAGTCCTCTGCCCCCGTCCATTCCAGCCAGCCAGTGCTCTTCACATTTGATGTGCCTGTGCGCCACACACACCATAACTCCATGTCCAACAGTGCTCCCCAGGACTACCTCCTCCTCCACCAGTGCATTAGCAGGAAGACAGAAAGTGCACGGTAAAGGTCACGACCTTCAGGCGTCCTGTGTTAGTTTCCTGTTTTCCGTTAATGCAGGTCAACGTACAGGTTTATAGCGTTTCCTCAGCTTAGAAGCCTCTGAGGGTTAGAAGTAACATCGTAGGGTTGAGAATTGTGATGTCACCAAGTGTGTGTGTGTGTGTGTGTGTGTGTTCGTGTGAGTGCCGCATGTGCTGTGGAAGCGCATATGATGAAGCATAACCAAACAGTATAAACAAAGAAGGTATTCATTCTTCACTGAAATTATATCCAATTTGAAAATGAGAAAAAGTATAGTGGATTGCATTTTGTAACATGGTATAAACATTTGGTTTGCTGTGCTGATAATTATTAGAATAAACAATCAGATGTTGGATCTTTTTGGTTTATTCAGTGTAGCAAATACTATAAAAATGAAAGTATTTTGTCACATTAATGCAAAAAGGCTCTAAACAAGATCCAGCCATGACCCAGGCTTGTGTTTAATTATCTTAATCAGTCATTTGAAAAATGACAAACATTGAATGCAGTTAGTTGCAAATTTCTTTAATCAAGTGTTTCATTGAAAGTACTACAAAGACAAATTGCCAAATGTTGAAAGTGATACATTTTAATTTCTTTTTGATTTTTGCCGAATTTTAATTTAATCATCTAAAAAAATTGGTACATGGATATATTTGTCAGAGTACTGCATCATCTTTTCTTTTAACTGTCTGTAAACACTGAAGAGAACAATTGCTGCAGTTTTTGAAAGCAGAAAATGTTCAGACTCTAGGCTGATAGAGGATCCAGCTGCTCAACAGATTTCAGCTTTCTTTGTTGCATTTCATGATGTGCCAAATGTTTCAGTGGGTTTACAGGTCTGGACTGCAGGCAGGCCATTTTTTGCAACCAGAGCCTGCTGTTGGTTGTATTGTCGTATTGATTTATTTTTTCTTTTCATGGTTTAACATATACTTGCAAATGTAGTGATAAAATGCATTCACTTAAAATCCTCTTGCAAAGTGCTATTCAGGGATTTCCATTACAGATTAATATGTGTCTAATAGACATTTATCATAATTCGCTGAATTCTTTTTAATAATATGCATCATAGATCCTGATCTCCATATTTTTGACAGCATTAAATTAAGACCCATTATTTTTAAAATGCTGAGCAATTTGCCCATAAGGTCTTTCTTATAGGAGCAGACCCTCACCATCTACAATTGCGTAAGTCTCAGCCACTCTAGGATGTCCTGTTATTAATTAAACAAAGTAGTTGTTCCACTAGGTGTATTTTTTTTCTCCATGTTATGCATTTACAGTCTTTTGTTGTTCTATTTCAACCTTTTTTGAAACATGTTGCTTGCCTTAAATTAAAGGTCAATACGTGTTTATCTAAAAAATACCACAGCATGCTAGACTTTATATGATTTTGTAACATGTGATAACGCCCTAGCTTTGTGGTTGTAAAACAAAATGTGAACAAATGCAGAGGTGTGAATACATGTGGGGTAACTAGAAGTAGGTACATAAATGCCTGCGTCAGCTATATGCTGAGCAGGAGAAAAAAAGGGACCAGGCATTTGTATTAAATGCGCTCTTGTGTTTTGCATCTGCATGCACCTCGCTTTCTACCGCCTTCGTGCCCATTTTTTAAGAATCAAAAGTCAGCTTTAATAATGATGCCATTCAGCAGATAGCTGGCACAGTAGATGATCAATGAGGTTGAGGCAGCAATTCATCACTCCTATAGGTTTAAACTCACCCAGGGAAGAACTGCCCTCTCAGCCACACGATTTGCACATAAATCTGCTGCATTGGACCTCTGCAAAACCCAGGAAATCAAACCTCACAATCCATCTCATCAGCTTTATGCAGATATTTATGTCGCTAGCTTCTGTTTCACGATTGTGCTAATTAAGACAGGCATCTGGTGGCAGGGTATGATTCATGTCAGAATGAAACTCCATGGGTCTGACTAGAATTAATCTGTGTAAAAAGCCCACAAATCAGCCACAATGATGGAATACCGAGCAATGAGCAAAATTATTGATTGATTATGAAAATCCACAGGAGACAGAAGAAGAAGAATTGATGGCACAAAGTGTGTTATTTGACATGAAAAAGAAATTAGATTAGAGAGAGCAAAATGTTATGTCAATATTAATGGTGTGGCATTAATGCATTATCTCTTATTGCAATAAAGAGTTCATGTAACCATTAGAAGCCTGCAATTTAAATTGCATATTTGCACACAGCCTCCTCAGCAAACATACAGAAACAACTAACTGAGGATAACTTTCAGTTGCATTGCTCCACTAACTAGACCGAAATTTCTAAGGAGTAGCGTTGCTTTGGTTTTCTCTCAAGGTCAAGCCCTTCAAAGGAGCCAGACTAAATGAGGCATGTCCCTAGGGTGCCTAACCGAGACTGAGAAACTCTGGGAAAGTCATAGAGTTCCCCCTCCCCCTCCCTTGACAGGGAAACCCTCTTTTGTCAATGCTGAAAACATAAAAATAAAGAAGCTTTTCAAAGAATGATTAAAAATACTGAATTCAAAAAAGCCCGTCCCCCCAGGCATTAGAGGCAAAAATGTTGCCTGTGGCATTGGATACAATACTTGTATTGTTCATTGAGCCATCTAAAAAATAACTAAATCACTAAATAAGGTATTTTAGCTCCATAGGTATCATTAACTGGATATCAAGTATATTGTTCTTTAATTGTGTGCTTAATGTTTATAAAGGTAAAGTTCCCTCTGTAGTGATAGGGTACCATCTAGTGGCTATTTTGGTGATTACACTAAAGTGACAGTAAACACTGTAATAGAAGAGATGATGGTTCATTTTTGTTTAGATAGGCTGGCGCAGTACTTAATTCAAGACACGAGAAAAAGAAAGGTAGATAAAGGAAAAGCAGCAAGAAAGTTTCCAGAATAAAAAACTTGTGTGTGTGTTTGTGTGTATCCTCTCTGTGCTGCAGAAGTGCCAGTTTCTCCCAGTCCACACGAAGCAAGAGTGCGCAGCTGCATGGCTTTTACAGCCTTCCCAAGCCAGGAAAACACCAGATGCCAGTGCACGATGACTCGAACCAGGAGGCCTGCTACGTTCTTCCAAGGGGTTATAGCTCCGAGGCGCCAGCTCACAGTGGTCTAGGTGATCCTGAGCTTGAGAATGAGGAGGTCTACACTTTCAAAACGCCTTGCAATGCCCTTGCCACAATGCACAGCAATGAACGCTTGCCTGATAACTATGATCTGCCTACACCACCTGGCTCCTTCTATCAGATCCCCAGGACATTTGATAAAAATCACAACGCCTTGACACCCTCTAGCTCTGAATCCTCATATAATCCTCCTCCCAGACCCCCTAAACCCAGTCAAGGGTCTGAGGGTCAGTGGGGGAGTCCTCAGTCAGTAGGGAGCCAGAATGAAGAGGTAATGTCTGCAGTGTCAGTCATCCCACGCAGAAATACTCTCCCTGCTGTCGAGAACATCAGACTGCACAGAGGTACGCAGGAAACAATTAGTGCTATGACTGCTTTGCTAATACGTTTTCACTTCTTCTCTGTTTTTGACAAATAGCAAACACTTTTTGCATCACTCACCTGCTTCTCTTTCACTGACTCTTTCTTCTGCTTTTCATTTTGGTGATTTAAAGTTAGCAACTAAGCAGAAACAAGCAGCCCAGTCTGGCAAACTCTGTCCTGTTGAAATGCTAATGAAATTCAAGCCATACAGCCTGCTCCAGTGTTTCATTCCAGGCTTTTTTCTGCCATGTGAAAAAAGCTTCCGTAGACACAATGCATGGCTTCTTAGCTTGCTGTGGTTATTGCTTTGCAAAGTCCATCCTTAGCCATCATATAGGTAGAAACAAGAGCTGATGTGTGACCACTGTTTTTAAATATTAAAAAGGCCCTTCCTACATATAAATTGATCTCTATTGCATTGTTATACAGTATTTAAGTCATGTAGGCATGGAATGTTACTTTTACACTCGGGCAGCATTTTCGCTTTCAAAATTTCTGACAGTGGTAAATATTGATCATTTCCTTCACCCTTCTCCACAGGATCCTCCTTTGAAACTAACAATCAACATCGTTTCATCCATTTCAACCACTCAGGCCAGTCTATGGAGTCAGTCAATGATGGATTCAGCTCTTACCTGGTGAGTAACCCTCCCTTGAACTGCACTGCCTCCTCAGATAGATCCTGTCAGCAGTCAATCATAAACTGCAGAGATAGAAAAGGAAATACTTCTATATTTATTCCAACTGAGTGCCACAGTTTTCCTGCAAGTCCAGAGAGATTGTGAGAGTCATTTGCCCTCTGTCTCTTTTGATGGCAGAGACAGACACCACTGACTCGCTCAGACAGCGGCAATTCAGATGACAACTACGTGCCCATGAATCCTGGCTCCTCACCACTCAGCGCTTGCCAGGCTGACAGTCCTAAGAATATCTACATTCCTATGAGCCCAGGGCCGCATCACTTTGATTTCCCAGGATTCTCTGCAACTTTACCTGCCCGTAAGGCGAGCAGTGCCTCCTTGTGCCACAGGCCCAGTCGTCTCAGTGATGTTACACCACCGCCTATCTATCGCGACCTCAAACCTGACAGAAAATGTGAGATTTTGACACTTAGCTTCTCACGTCTCACTAAGAGCATGCTTCAAATCAGCTCTAAAATCTGTTGTAAATTGTTGAAGACCATGATGTTTTTTTAATAACATCTGTTCTTGTTTTTCTGCAGCAAAGCCAACACCTCTTGATTTGAAGAACAATGGGATCATTGATGAGCTGCCATTTAAGAGTCCAGTCACTATGTCCTGGACACGACCCATGTGAGTCTTATATCAGTGAATTCCACACACACAGTCAAGAATCATTACATAGCAGGCAGTACAGATGTTACAGATTTTTTTCCCCCTTATGTTTCTTTAGGCCTGCTATGAACTGCACATCCTCCCAGCACTGTAGACCCATCTCTACACAAAGCATCACCAGCACCGACTCTGCAGACAGTGAAGAGAATTATGTGGCTATGGTAGGTCCAGCAAGCTGGACGGGGAGACTGGGGAGAGTACATTGTGTTCTTTGTTTTAACGATTCACTTATTTGTATGCACCGCTAACTCACTGCATACTGTGTGAGTGAAACCTCCCTCCTATTACATTAGCAGAACCCAGCGTCTACCTCCCCAGCCGTGAGTGGCACCAGCAGCCCAGCCCCTAGGAAGTGTGGCAACGTGGACTACCTAGCACTGGAATTCCAGCCTGGGACACCCAACCCACACAGAAAAGTAAGCAGAGGATTTTATAGACTAAATTAACTTTTCTCATTTCTATCATTATGCAATTAAACTTTATTTATTGTTCCACAGCCCTCTACGTCCTCTGTGACATCGGACGAGAAGGTGGATTATGTCCAAGTCGACAAGGAAAAGACTCAAGCTCTGCAAAACACAATGCAGGAATGGACTGATGTGCGACAGTCTACTGAACCTGCCAAGGGGGTCAAGTCCTGACACTGACCTATGCATCACAAACAAGCCTTAAAGTGTCCCTATTATGCAGGTTCATCATTTTATTCGGGGAGTCAATTAAAATAGATTAAACTCTAATACAACAAGCAGTTTTCTGATTCTCATTGCTGTGACACTTCTTTTCACCTTCTAACAGGTTCCATTACAGCACTTCCCCAAAAAGTTGACAAAAGGAAGACATCCTTGATCACAGATGTATAATCGTAGTCCTCCAAGATAGTGTTACCAGGTTTTCCTGCTGAATTAAGGACCTTAAAGAGTTTAATTCTTTTGTCCACTGGTTTGCTACATACGTTTTGCATGAAATAGTTGAATTAACATTTAATTAAAAAAAAGGTTATTTTATATTAAATCGTTTATTTATGCAGAAATCCTAGCAAACTGCCACTCACATATATACACACCCAAAACATACTGTAACGCTCTCCAGCACCCACTGTCCGCCTCTGAATACCATGTCTGGATATTGGGTTGGGTTTTTTTGTTTTGGGTGTTTTGTTTTTTCGGCTAGCTTTTAACCCAGTTGTAGCAGTTTTAGCTTTAGACATGCTAGAAAGACACCACACATTCACATAATTCTGCTGCAGCTGCTCCTTTTATAGGAGGGAAGCTAACAGATGGTGAAGTTAGCCATATTAGCATAGTGCTAACACTAAAGATTTAAGAATATTCCTATTGTTGTGGGGACATTGCTATTAAAAAATAAAAGTACTTTACTTGGTCACTTCCTCAGATCCAGGAAGTGCCCAAAGACTCAACAGTAAAGCATTAGGTGTGTGTTCCTCACAGCAAAGGAATTATAGAGTTCGTAGAAGTGACTTTAATAGGAAATAAAGCAACTGACTACATCTAAATTGAATTAAGGCTGCTCCTCATTCTTTATTAGCGAGCATGTCAAACCAACCAATTACATGAACTTCATAACATTGTGTCACAGTGACATAACTAAGTAGCAATACAGAAAAAACCCTGCAGTGTAAAAAATGTATTCCAGACATTACAGCAGCAGAGATTTTGCTTTCATTTGGCTACAAGTGAAAGTTTGGCCTTTGAAAGTTTCCAGACCTTTTACATGCACAAAAGGCTGTGTAACAGATTAAAGAGTTGAGGAAAAACTTAAAGCATAATAGGGGCACTTTAGGTCAGCCATCTCCAGTGTCAAGTTTCTGCCACCATTACCATGGATACTGGATGAGCTTGCTTAAAACTAAAATATTTGGGCCTAAAGCCATAACTAATTTATGCCTGTTCTTTGTGATGATTATTACTAGAGTGTACTGCAAGCATGCAGAATATCAGGCCATACAGGTGAAGTTCCCTGCCAAAGCTCCTCATGCAGACTGTTAGAACAGTGAATAGATAATTAATAATATCATCCTTACTGTCAAACTGTTATTTATAAGTGCACTGTTTGATCACAGTTCCATTCAACCCTCTGCAGCAGTTAATTTTGTTTGCATCTAGTTGCCAATTTATTTCGTTTTTGCCATTTAAGAGCAGCAGAGGCTAACTGGTCAATAACCATATTAATATACTGTAAGAGTATGCTTGCTGGTCTCAGGAATGCCAAGATGCACTTCAATTTTGGCATGCAGGCTGACTTTCTCTTTTCACTTTAATCTATCATTTGTGCTGAGTCTTGCAGAAGCAGTGAAGAGATTATTTTCACTGCGGGCAATCATTTCAGCTTAGCAGTGCATGTCTGGTAAGAGGAGAGGGAAAAAATATAGCCATACAAATATGCAAAGGCCTGTGTCAGAACCCCTAATGATAACCGTACATGACTGTTGCCTGGGTTTCTATTAAACATGAGCCCAAACTATATTTAAAAGCTGTCAGGCATGATGGCAGGCCAATTATTTCAATGCAGGAACAAAGTCGGTTACATCCAAATCTGTGAAATGAAGAAGATGGGAAAGGCAAGATGACAAAACCTCGTTACATTTGACTTGAGTTAATATTCAAATGGATTTTCAATGTAAACGTGCACTGAAAAAAACAAAATTATTGTGTTGTGCTGATTAAAAAATAGAAATAAGACAAGAGGTGTAGTTTACAAGTACTCTGTCTCTCGAGACCGTTAACAAAAGTCTAGTAGATAAAGAGTAGCATATTTCTGTTTTCCAGAACTCTCCATTCACTGATTTCTGCCTTTAGGCTTTGAAATGCCACACACTACAGCTTTGTCCCTGAGGAGTACTTTTGTTCCTGTATGTAAATTATTAATAGATGTACATATTGCAGTGCATCTTTTTGACTGTTAGAAATTTGATGCACTTGTATGAGGCATAAAGAGCACTACAATAATGTAACATAGTGCTTTGAATGCAAAGGAAATCTGCCACAGTGGATATTTGCCAGTGATCGTAGTCACTATAAAACAGTTGAGAAATATTGTTTACTAAATTTCTTTTGTTGATCAATTTGCCTTATATTTTCATTTCGGTTTGGACCGTACATTTTGCCTTGAAGAAATGTTCACAATATTCTTAGAATAAACAGGAAGAATCATATTATAGTAAGGACAACTGAATGATCAGTTTCTAGTTCAACTCAAGTCCAGTATTTCATTGTGGGCTGGAACCACAGAATCCATTCTTGACCTTAATAAGAATAGCGTGGCCATGGAGTGCTAGATGGTATGGATTATTTCATTAAGATTTACTTCTTAATGTTTTTCTACCATTTTTACAGCTTTTTTATATTCTTTTTAATCATTATTTTTTACTGATACATGTAAGCAAGTGTTATGCATTATGACAGGAACAGGTTAAAGTAAACTAAGTTTGTTTAGTGTATTATTCTTCTTTAAATTCCCAAATTTCATTTTTTATGATCTAATCATAAAAAGGCAAAGGCTGCCAGTGTAAGTTGGACTGGCAAATCCCAGGTGAACTGTGATTCACAAAGAGCAAGAGAGGAAAGGAAAGAGTGAAGAAAAGCCTGTCTCCCTGTCTGTCTTTTTTTTTTTTTTTTTTTGTTAATGAAATGGATGTGTAATTTATTATCTAGAGAGATCATGTGTAAGCAGAAGAGTTGTGTATGTGTTGTGGTAGATTGTAAGCTGTAGTATGTTAAATGACAGCCTGACTGGGTTGACGTACTGTTCAGATACTGTCAGGCTGTCACTGGGTTGACGTACTGTACTTGTAAAGATTTTTTTTTAACCACTATTATTGCTACTACTGTAAAGCAGATTGCTTGTGTTAATTTATTAATTTATTGTGTGTGTGTGGGGTTTTTTTTAGCTGATAATTGTAAAAAAAAAGAAAAAAACAACCATCAAACAAGGAATCTTCTCTCTACTAACACTGATGTATACAAACTGTCTTGATTTTTGAAGCAATATGAGAAAAACAATGACAGTGGTATTGTGGTACAGTTAAATTGGAATACACAAAAATACAATACTTTGTTATTCCTGTATAATGGTAGGCTTACAATGTGGACGTAGAATAAAGCAAGAAGTGAAAGCTTGGTGTTAAAGTTCTTCTTTAAATATAAACCAAAGCTCATCTTTCAACCACACTTTCTCATTTAGTTGTAAACTGAACACAGTGGTGGAGATCTTACTGTCCACAAACAGTAAACTGTGGCTGCTCCCTTTAGGAGGTCACCACAGCGGATTATCTGTCTCCATCTCACCTTATCTCTGCTATCACACCAACCGCCTGCATGTCCTCTTTCACTGCTTCCGTGAACCTTCTCTGTCTTCTTCCTTGTTTCCTCCTCCCCAGCAGCTCCATCTTCAATGTCCTTTGTCCAATATGTCCACTATGCTTTCACTGTAAAAGGCAAGTCCAGCTTGGTCACTCCCAATGAAATTAGCATCTTCAACTCTCACACCTCCAGCTTTACCTCCTTTTGTGTGTGCCACTATCTCCAAATCATAAATCACAGCAGAACTCACTAGCATCTTGAATTGCTACCAATACCAAAATAAAATACCTTAGCACATCTTCCAAAACAGAATATACAGAAGTTAAATGTATGCTGTCCTCTGTTGTTAAAGAAAGCAGCTGCAGTCAAGTACTAATAAAACATTAGATGACAAGCTCCTTTGGGTTATGCCCAAAGCTGCATTTGGAACAAAATTGGAAAACGCAGATTATCGTACTGAAATACAGATCATTTTTTAAAGTGTTTCTACAGTATTCCTCGTCATTTAATAAGCCTGCTACTTATTAAATAATAACTGTTATTATGCTTCAGGATCATTTTCCAGTAATGACCACTGGGTGGCCATGCCATTTCCCATAAAGAGAATAAAAATGATTAATAAGCAAAACATTTCTTAGTCAGCCAAGAGCCTGATGAAGATTGGTTAACTGAATGACTGAGGGAGGCATCTATACATATAGCTAATGAAATATCCATCATAAAGAAGGGCCTAAAAGGGAGGAGAGAGTGTGGGTTGGCAGATTCGTGAGAGAGTGTCTTAGGTTTTAATCATATGCGTATGGGTTAACAAGTTGGTGGCCGCTAGTCTTATAGTCTTCCGCTATCAAAGCAGCCCCAAAGACAAATAGTCAATTTATTATACTAATTATACTTGGAAAAGGCTTCAGAGTTGAACGGAATTGATTTCTTCTTGAACTCTGTGTGGACTTTGCACGATCTCCCCGTATTTGTGTGGTTTTCCTCTGGGTGCTCGAGCAGCTTCCTTCTGCTTTACAGAAACATGTATCCTGTGTGAGCAAGTTTCTGCGTGATTCTGTGGCTGTATCTTAATCTCCTATATCTCGTTCCGCCTGAACCAGATACGATTAACTTCAAACAACAGCCGGTTAATGAATGAAAGTGCAAAATTGCTTTGAGAAGGTGTAAAATCAAAGCAAATATAGTCGAATTCACTTTTGTGATTGTTATATTTGAAAGCTACTGAGTACATTTACCCAACTTTTAAGATTTACAGAAGGCTGAAAGTTACCAAAGATTTGACGCAGCGCGGCCTAGACACATAAGACAACAGTATAGGAACATGTCAGCAGCCAGTCGGCTCATTTGAGCGGTTCTGTAGGCTCGCTTGGTTAATTACTCTGCGTGTTAACTCAAAAAAGATCAAAGAATAGTTCTGGATTTAACTATTCTTTTCATGCTTTAGTTAATGATGTAAATATGTTTTTCATTTGTGTCTTTAAATACAGGATGAATAGATGTTCGGTAACATGTGTTAGTTGATTAGCTTGACCAGGTGGCAGACAGGTTGAACCTTCAGTGCTCCTTCGGTTAGACAACAGTGTTCAAATTTAAAATACATTAATAAGATTCCTTCCTTCCGGTCACCGTTCACATCTTGCAAGACAAGTTCAGGCTTTTCTCCACTAGAGTGTGCCACTGGACCCCCTTTTTTAACCATACGAGTTCATGTCAAAAGCAGAATGTTCGCACAATAAGGGTCTGTGTAAGTAGCTCCGCTATTGCCTTCGTGTACCACACGGACAAACGATTGTCAATGGACTATTTGAGACGGATTTCAGTCGGCTTCTGCGACGGCTGCCTGCGTTTAGGGGGTCTGGGTTTTTTTTTTTACTTGTTTGCAACCAGATTCCTATCCGGATTGAAAGGAAAGCAACAAAGAAAAGGACTCATTTCGAAACAAACAAAAAAATGCCGTGAGTCTTGAAGTTTAGTGGATTTCGTGTGTTTGTCGGTTCTTCTATTTTTGCAGCCGGTTGCTCTCACTCAATTTATAGTCGATAGTGTACTCTTGGACTTGGCTTTAACGAGAGTGGTACAATATTTAGATAAAGTAGGCTGAAAATGTAGCTACTCGGAATGTACCACCAGTGAAACCGAAGTTGTGCGTGCCGTGGGTTTGAATTATCTAAGGGATTCATATTGAATATAACCTATTTATCTGTGAGCAGAGCTCCAGACGTTAAGCAAGAGCGGATTCATTCCAGCTGCGGAGCCTTTTATGTTTGTAAATCATTTCACGTTTAATTATAAGCTGACAGAGCCTATCCCCCGAGGAAAAACTAGTACAATTCTGTAACTTTGAGACTTTTAATGCATGTTTTTAATCCACGTGGAGCATAGCATGATTTTATATGGAGCGTATCTTACTTTAATCTTTTATATCATATAATATCATAGTCCCAGTTTGACAAGATAATTGGCTCACATTTCAACACATATCATAGGCCATAGTGGCTCCCTCTCTCCAGAGACTACAGCCAAGTATTTTTCTTTTTCACATGGGATCATTGCAAGTCTTTAGTACGTTTTCTTGTTTTCTTCCATGCCCGTTCTGTGGTCCACTGTAAGCACAGTGGACCTCAGTCTATAAACTTATCAGGGACCTGCGGGCATGGGAGAAGCGACCCCCGCTCAGTCTGCTGCAGGGACATACGTACCCATGTTGGGTGTTGGTTTAGGAGCTATGCCCGGTGGGGTCAGCAACGGGCCGGTGGTGGCCAGCTCGAGGAGCTCCACAGTGCCACAGCTGCACAACGCCATAGTTGAGCGTTTACGCGCCCGGTTAGAGACGTGCAGGAGGCACCATTCTACCTGCGCGGACCGCTATCAGAGAGGTCAGGCCGAGAGCACAGACCGGGAGCACGAGAGTACGCTTCAGCTGCTCAGCATAGTCCACCAAGGTCCTGGGAACCGTAAAGCAAAAGGTAGCCGGGGATCGAACCAGCAACCTCCAGACTACAGCAGGGCTAACGGAGAGCAAAAGGGGTCAGATGGCGAGCAGAAGATCCCCACACGCATAGCGGTGAGTTGCTGTTAATGTTGTCTGTGAAGGTTCTCAGTCATCCAGGTCATCGTAGTTTACGGAGCTTGGAAAGAAAAGCTTCTGGACTTCTTTAAGTTTCCTTGAAGACGTTTCACCTCTCATCCGAGAAGCTTCATCAGTTCTAAGAGCAACTGGTGGATTGTCCCAGATTTTAAGCCAGACGGGAGTGTCCTGGGGACATGGGTCATGGAGCGCCTATTGATCCTCTACCTAATCACACGAGCCAAGGTGTGAAAACGGGTGTGGGCCACAATCAGCCAATGTTTCGGGTGAACCCAATGTGAAACCTAGCCCCACCCTATCATGTGATTTACTGAGGTCAAATGGCCCAGGATGTGAGTGGGCATTAAGGCGTCTGGGAAGGGATCTCAAAACTGGATTATAGATGACAGACAGTTGGTTTGGTAAGCCAGCGCCTATGTTCAAAGATGACTGTTCACAGTGGACATAGATGGCTTCTTTCACTCCTCTTTCAAACCATTTGGTTTCTCTGTCCAAAATGTGAACATTGGCATCCTCAGCGTCCAGAAATGTCTTCAAGGAAACCTAAAGAACTCCAGACGCTTTTCTTTCCAGGCTCCTTGACTGCTGATATCATTGTGTTGTTTGTTTTTTAATATAAATAATTAGGACTATTACAATGAAGCTTGTGGCAGCGATGACAAAATGGTAACAATGATGAGGGTACCAATATGTTGTAATGGGGGTCAAACGCCTAAAGTTATGGCCATACTCAAGGACCACAACATTGAGACTATGAGATTTTTTTTAATGCTATGTGAAAAATCAGCTGGGAGCTTTCCTTGGCGATAATGGATCAGTAAATGTTTCTACATTAATAACTCTGCTGTCACTATCCATGTACAAAAAGTCCAAGCTTTTTCCAAAATTAGATGGCAGCCAAATGCATGTCAAAAACAGTCAGGAAGTGTTCTAAAACTCTTAAGTTCCTGATTAAGGGGGCCCTTAAGGTAGATGACATGATACAGAAGCGTTACGCTTGTTTGCAAAGCAATCCATTTTGAGGAAATGGTTTTGGGGTCATTGGGCCATGGGGATGTTTTGCATTTACTGCAAACCTTGACAACATCACAACTGTGCAGCTGATCCAAACAGAGGGATGCGGATGCATTTTGTGGTTTGTTTAACCCATTTAATATGCACTGTTATGTCATTTTTTAAAATTGTTTTTCTTTCTGAGTTATTCTATTGAGATTGAGAACTGAGTAGTTGCATGACCTTGTGGGCCATGGGGGTACAGGACAGTGTTTTCTCCCCTAACAACAAAGCTTCACAAAGGACATAGGTAGGCAGGATAGGAAAACTTAACTGTGCTTTCTGTGTGCCTGGTAGTGCTGATAGGACTGACTTCCTGTATGGCATCTGTTAAGGGAGCAGTCCCTGAGATGTGAGATTTATTTAGTTGTTTTCTTTCACTGGGCATGGGGGAGTTTAGCTTCTAGCCTATTACTTCCCAAGCAATAATGTCAAAGGGTGAAAGCTTGCAGACGTTCTTTTTCTAGATGTGATGAAATAAACAATATTTCATACAGATAATATTTTATTTATTTTTTACCAACAAAAATATAAAAAGCATTAATGTTTCACGTACAAGAAAAGCAGATTCTCCGTGGTTTATAGAGTTAGTTTAAAATGCAGTTTACCTCTCAGCTTTTACATTTTCATGCTGTTAGGTTCACTAGAGCGATGGCAGTGGAACACGATGAGAGACAAGACACAACTTCATGGATTATACTGGCTGTCTAAAAGAGGTCAGGGTACATCATTATCATGTACCGTTTCATTTTTACTGATCTTGACTCTGGAGTAACATGTTCTATTTAAAACTGATGAGTGCAGCAAGATGGTGAGGAGGAAATGAAGTCCTGGCGTACAAGTTTATATCAACCCTGAGGTTAATGTTTTCGCAACTTATAATGATCGGGTGAAGCACAACAGCAGCTCTTGCAGAAATCCTGTTTAATGCCAATATGTTACATGTATACAGTAGTCTATATATATCCCTATAACTCTTGCAACCAAAATTTTTTTTAAATTTATTATCATCTTTGGTTATAATAACTGAAAGCTGCTTCAAATATGTATGGGGGTTCTGCAGAGTTCACCATAATTCATTCTTCAGAATTAAAAAGTAAGACATCTCAAATGACCACATCTGTGCGTGTTATTGAGTGTTCACATTGGAATTTGCAATGGAAATGTATACCGAGTTAGGGGCAAACAGCACAATGGATTATGACTGCTTGGGAGTGCAGAGTGAGCAGCAGCACTTAACAACAGTGCTCATTGAGACCAGATTAACAAAGGATATTCTTTTAGATGAAATTGGAGAAATTTGAAGGAAGAGACGAGAGCATACTTATCGACTCGGAAAATCGTTTTCCTTAATGCGTGGATGAACTCATTGAAAGCTTTTGGATATTCATATTTTAGATTGTTTCTTTTCATGGCCAGTTTTTCAATCGTTCCCTTCATACCTGTATCAGAAAATGTATTCAGCACAGAAATAGGTCACACAGTAGAGCTTACAAAACATTAGCCCCATATTACAATGAACAGACATTCAGTTTCATCAGATCAGGATCCAACAATCATCTTACATTGTCTGTCAACGATACAGATAGTGAGCACAAAAATGAAAGGCTTAACAAACAACGATACAGCCTCGAAGCATACTAGCATGCCATGTATTGCCATGTTATATTATCATGTGTTTAACAAATGGCTCACTAAGCACCTTCTTGATAGATTTGCCGGCCATGAAACTGTTTGAACCACAAGGTCCTCATATAAATGTTTAGAGCCACTGAATACATTTCCTGCATGTGTTTACTTTAAGTCAAACAGGCCTTGAAAAAGCAGTAGGCGAAGGATGCCTGGTGATTAACAGCGCTATGTGCACAGGGAGGATTTTGTTATTACTCAGTCTTGTAGTGACAGATCTGGGAAGTATACTCATAGAGCAGCATGCACACAAAGTGCTCATATGCTGAGCTGTTTTCCTATTATTTTAAGCACTTGTGACCCTGTTTGTCTACCATACAGGTCTTTTGTAAAAACTGTAGCCTGAGTCATACTGGTCAGTTAGTGGTTTGAAACATAAATCATGTAACCACTGCCAGATCTAGCCAATGAGTGCTGGTTATCTATCAATTTCCTGTGACTGTGTACTGGGAGTCCTGTAATAAAGGCAAAATGCCAAAATATTATTTTGGTTTTGTGTGCTAATTTGGCACAATTGCTTTGGCAAACTGAATAAAAATTGGCAGTTGTAGTTGTTTGGACTTTTAAATTTATGACATTTATTCTACAAGATAGAGGGGTATGAGAAACCATGTCATTTGGACATTTTTAAAGCTTGGAAAGGAAGCTAATTTCCGCTCTCAGGGAAACCCTTTTACTATGAAAATAGCAAACATGAGGGCTTATTGGAATGCTGGGTAGAGGTTGGAAAGACTGGTTGTTTGCACTTTTCATGATGTTCTTAACTTGAAGATCGTCGCCCCCTCAAAGAGGCTGCAAGGTTAATCTGAAGGATTGGAGAGTGATTAATAGGACAGGAAAGGGGAAAAAAGTACTAATCAAAATTTTGTTTGCTCTCTTAGGCTTTGAACTAATGTAGCTTTTGCGCAAATGCTTGCGTAACACTGCGCTTTTGACTTCATCATCTAGGATATCACGAATGCCAATCGAAGGTTTTGCAGCGAAATTGTTTCTCGCCTATTTTACTAGTGCACTATTACATGGGTCAGAATTAAAATTTATGAGTTTACTATTATAATTTATTGAGTTGCGAAAGCTTAAATATTGTCTTACCATCTCTCACGGACACACAAGACTACAACTTCTGGGTAAGCAGTGGATTGACAGCTTGCTAAAAAAAAATCCCACAGAAAAGGAATACCTTGCACTTATTTGTGGTCATGTATGATGGAGTGGATAGTGTGTGCATGTGTGTGAATGTGGGGTGTGTGCTGTGTTTCCTGGCATACCCTGTTTGGCTGTTGAACAGCCTGAATCAGATGCCGGTGGTCTGATCTCAGCCTGGCTCGGCAGTGATGTGAAACAATTAGCCCAGGTCCATGGGGGCCACCCACTGTGAAGCCCACAGCTCTACCCAACTCTGTGGATGCAGAAAGGGATCCGTGTTCATCCCACAGATCACTTCCATGTTGTCATGGATAGGTTACAGTCTTCTTTTAGAAATAGCTTGTTGCCAGTTGGTCTGAATGGTGAATTACTTTAAGTCCCCTGCAGAGCAGAATGGAAATTCTGTGGGTGCTGTTTATTGACAGCACGGCTACACTTTAAGCCTGATGTGATTACGCTTGTCTCATTGTGCAGACCGTTAGCTGCTAGATGAGTTGAGCATCTCATAGTGCTCTGATTAAAAGACATTAAGATAGGCCTCCATATACTGTAGTAAAGCCATCTGTTAATCTCCTCTTTCTATTTGGGATTAGTCATCCGTCCAACTTGTGGTTCAATTCTACTTATGTGTAATACTTAAAAATATATTAAAAATGTTCTATTATTACATTTTTTTTTGTTGCTACAAGAAATGCCTATCTTTAGAATGTTTATTATGCTCTTAAAAGATAGACAAAGCAGTTTAGTCAGTGGGGTGTTTCCTGAGTAGTTATGTTATTTATTTAACAAATTGGTAATGTACCTTTTTATTGTTTAAATGCTAAAAAACTTGGAGGATTGAAAGGTTTTGGAATTTTGGGTTGATGTAAAAGCTTAATCTAACAAAGAAAGAATGAGTAGAAAGTGATATACTTGTATTGCTGAGTTTGATATGCTCAAATGTTTCCCGATTCATTACAGACAGTAATGTCTTTTCAAATGTATGACCTATATAAGTTTATGTGTTGTTTCTTCTTGTACAGAAGAGATCACCACGTTTTTGCATAGAAAAACATTAAAACAGCCTTTTTACAGTCAAACAGTCAGATTTACTGTCTTATGTAATAAAAGTTCAGACATGTAACACTATGTTCTGGACACTCCAGAGCACCGTTCATAAATTTTCAGCACTAAGTAGAGGTACTTAGGCACATCTTGTCCTCAAGGAAGTGGGATGTGGTATGTTAATGTCAAACAAGGCTAATGCTGTGGCTTCCCATTTTTGGGGGTATTAATATAGGACATTTGTAGTTATATTTGTAGTTAATAGCTAGTGTATCATCTTTTGGTTAAATTGTGCATGAGATTAAAGTCTGCGGTAATATTTTAGGATAACATCAGCTTACAAACATTCTAAACAACTTTCAACTCATAAATTTTGTGATCGTGATTGCTATGTCCTCAAGGGAGAGCGGGATACAAGCGTCAACAAGTTCCTGTTCTGGTAGACCATGGAGACACCGGATTTCTAAGTGGCACAAAGAAAGTTCACAGATGAGTGTCATTTCTCAGAGGAGCTTTATTTATTAATCCCTTTGATTTTGTGAGTGTATTTATTGAAGACTCTTTCTAGCCTTATGAGCTGCAGATTTTAATATCTTACAGTGTCATGATGTCAAGATATTCAGCACATCCCTAGTTCTAGTATGATGATGTCTGGATATGTCAAATGAAATTTTAAGTGGATGTCCAAGACATCCAATTTTCTGTTAAGTGCTAAGCAGTTTTTGTAGTGGATTTGTCACTGCCTCCAGGAGATCTAGTAGTATTTTGGGGTTTGTTTTTTTTTTGCTTGCTCTATCTGGTGTGTTGAGCCATGGTAGCTGTTGCTGACTACCCAGCTTCAAATAATCTTGTTAATGCCAGAAAACATGCATCACTTCCTGTGCACCAGTAGATTTTTCCCAGAAAGGCCCTATGAGACACTCAGGTTTTTATGACAACAGATGCAGTAAAAGCTGAGTGAGCTGAGTGTAAGTTGCTAGCGTGTCAGATAATTGTGAAGAGCAGTGAACATTTCAACCAAATCACTTTAAGTTGTTCAGTGCAGATATAGAGAAAAAGGTGATATTTGTAATGGTAAAGATGGGAAGTGATGAGGAACAAACAAAAAGGAGACTTTCGTGTTTGGCATATGTATCAGATCCCTTTCCTACTTCCTTTAGTGTGAGAGAAAGGTGAAAGGTAAAAACTTGTCATTTTTAAGAGGTTTTCAGAGTTTGGTCAGAATTCAACTTGTTTTTGTTACCATGACCTGACTATTACCATAAATGAGTAACTGAAAATTCCTTTATGCTTCCCATTGATTAGATGATGTGTTAAAACAGGGGGAAAAATCAAGTATAATTAGATTTAAAAACAAGAGAAGGCTCACCAAATCTTGGTATCATGCAGCAGCAAAGCGCTGGAAATAGTTGCGTGTAAATCTGGGACATCTCTGTACCTGGCAACATTTGCAGCACCTTCTACTCTTTAAATGAGCACACTTTTATTTTTTTCTGGACTAATTTATACTTTGTTATCCAGTTCCATGCTACCAGAGAGCACACAGAAAATAAAAATAATAAGAAGAAAAAAACAAAAAAACATTATCGATAAAGAAAGGTAGAAGTTTCCAAATACCTAGCGGGGCAGCCAGGATGTGTGTCAGATCAAAGAAATTTATGGCTCATGGGTTATGCAGCATCTCTAGGAGCAGTGTCTTAAGCGAACTTCACTCTCGCTATCTCGTCCCACTCCCCTTCTCCTACATACTTCCACTCACACTCACTGACACACAAATACACACACAAACAAAACCCACTCTGCTGCACGCGTCCTTATGTTTTATTCAGCAGCCTATGGAAGGCTGTGCCTGTCTTTGAAGAGTGCTCCAGAAATCATGTACTAAATCCATCTCATCCTTTTCAATGGTTGATTCAATGTAAGTGTGTACATGCTCAGAAGAACATGCTCCATTCAAAGTCCAGGTAGGCCAGGTTGCTGTTTGAGATTCATAAATGTCTGACCTTTTAGGATAAATGTATCCTTTATTTGTAATGGAACCATTGCTGGTTAAAAGCCTTTCCTCCATAGACATGTGCTTCCTGTCCTTGGAAGTGGCCCCCAGTGTCAAGAAGAGCTTGCAAGGTAACATGTTTACCTTCAGTCACCATGCAAACAGTGTAGAATTTATATATATGTATATATATATATGATAAGCATCACCCTTGCAGCTCCTTGGTGGCATATTTTTTTGTTGTGTTGAATCTACTAATTTATCTTTAGAGTAGTAATAAATACTAAGTCAGTAGAAGCGTTTGCTATTGCTTAATTTCACGTTACAGAAATGGCTGTGATGTCGTGTGGATCTCACTCAATTAGAACATTTTATTTAAGAGAACACTAATCCATGGTAATTTTTTCATATGTGCTTAAATAATCGATTAAGCAGAAATTGTCAGTGCTTTCCCATAAGTTTCAGAACAGACAAATTTCCCCCAGTCTCATCTTACTATTAAATGGATATTTTTTTTGCAGCATTCACAGTTTGGTGCAAAAAAAGGGGCGTTTCTAGGATTTTGTTTTTGGCTCGGGAGGAGGGGGGTCCAACAGTTGAAATCAGTAAATTTTATTAGAAATCAAAGCCAAATAAATGCACATGAGGAAAAAAAATCAGATCGTTATAATAATCTCAGTGTACAGACCTCCTACGTCAATAAACATACATTAGAAGACGCAGCTCCCCATAATAGTCTAGCCACGCAAGATTTAACAGCAAAATAATGGCACTAATAAAATACAGTCTGATTACAACAGTAAATATGTTTAATTTTGCTTAGTCACAGAAGTAAATACCTGCATCTCACATATCCTTTGTTGGCAGTATGTAAAGCAAAGGAGTTGAACAGTGGCAGTGGTGCAAAACACTGTTCATCTTTCAAAACCTCCAAACTTGCTGTTTTCCTTCTGTAATCAAAGCAATATCTTTCCCTGCATATAACGGAGGCACCCTGAGCCACCCTTTTAACCCCAGCCCTGGTGCAGCTTTTATGTTTATATTTATTCAAAAATATAACTTGCATTATAATGCATTCACATAAACTGCACTTTGCCCTATTTTTGGATCTCATTTTCATAGTTGTTTTAATTTTTCTTGTTGATATGTCAACAGCAAATTAGACTCTGCAATAGACCCTTGTGAATTTGTGTAGATACTTGTTCCATGTTCTGAATATAAATTACCCCGGTACTGACTGTGTTCATGCAAGTGAACATTTCACTGAGTCGAAATACCTCCATTCCCAAAGGGTTTGGATTAGAGAGTCCCCACTGTATCCCTTTGTTGTTGAGTTCTGCTTTCAGCATGCTCCCAGTTGTTACCAACACATTGTTTAAATTTCAAGCATTATGCCGACCTCGGGATACAAAAAATCTCATCTATGCTGTTGAAGTCATTGGGGAATTTTAGAAGGACTAATATATTAGTGCTACGTTGTAGCTATTAAATCCACATGAAAACAAATATTTCATAGCTTTTCATCATCTGGAATCTAGACATAAGAGTAAGTATCCAGCTTAGGGCAATCACTTAGCAAGCTAGGACCATGTTTATGTGCTTCTGTATCTTCAGAGGGGCCTTGTAGAGGTATCCGTTCATGCCTGATGTGATTTCTTCTGCTGAGAGAGCTCTTTGAGGTTTGTCAAGTTTTTCCTGCTTGACTTAATTGAAGGGAGGGTAGGATTGTGTGAGTGGGGGGGGAAAAAAGAGAGGGGGTTGGGGGTAATGCCTCAGAGTGTCTTTCCACCAATACTTTGCTACCCAGTGCTGAAACTGGAACCCTGTGGGAACAAGCTTGTTCAGGTGTATTTCATGTGCAGTGCACTGAAAGTGAATTGAGGGGAGGAATTGCATTCAAAGCAAAACACAAGCAGTAGTTTGTTACCTTGTTTACAAAAGAACAAGGCTTAAAAATAAAAGAGTATTCTTTAACCTAGTAATATTAGCATTTGTTTTTGGAAGTTACATTATGAGCAAACTTTAACAAGCGTGATGCTTTTGTTGTCGACACTTCTGTGTTTGGATAAACAGGAGCTTATCTACAACTGTTCTCACACTTATCTGACAATCAGCCACCTGATATGTCAGAGTTTCCTGGACTTGTTCTAGCTTCTGTTGTAAACAGATCTGATTATCTCAGCTGCTATGAGTGAACTGGGTGTGGAAGTCCATTTATGTTATCAGCTTAACACAATATGTTCTTCTTCACCTTGCTGAAACTCTTTAGTCTAGCCTTAAAATACTTGATAGGTTTAAAACGAAGTCTGTTTATTGGATGAAATCATTTGAAGCTGAACTAAAAGAACAAAACTCACTCGTTTGCTAAGCAACAGTTGCTTTCGGAGCAAAACAGCTATATTTTCAGCAAGAGTCTATTCTCCCCAGGGTCATTACCCTCTTGTGGAACTGAGTAAGTGGGCTCCTGATGTCACTGGCAAACCCCTTACACAGAATGCTGGGTTAAACTGGGAGGGGGAAGGGCCATGCTAGATCAGAGTTCAGGCATGTTTACATTACAGCTCAGGATATTTCTCAGAGCCCGGCCAAGCTGCTGAAGTTCCCAGGCTCCAGAGTTGCAGAGTGCTGAAAAGAGGCACAAGCGTTCACTTATTCTTCTATCCCTCACTCTCCTGTGCTCTGGGGTCTAAGTCATAGTTCAACTCCATTTGCATTGTGCTAATGTTCTGTTCTTTGCTATGGCTGTCCTTTGGGGAATATTATACATGTGAAATACACGAGAAGTGAAAGTCAGCAACTTAAATGATGTTGTTAGCATTGTGTTAGATATTAATATCAAGAATTAAAAGCAAATTTGGCACATGCAAAAAACAGCACATTACATTTTTATCTCCTTATTTTAATCAAAAATGTGAATTTTCTTTTCTCAGTAGTTTTCATAAAAATATTTAACAAATTTAACAAAGGAAAGCTACATTTTCTTTTTTAGTTAAACCAGTTACTTAGCTTATGCACTTAACTTTTATTTAATATCACACTCTTTTAGATCATAGTTATGTAGCAAAACATACATATGGTTTAAATTTTAGCATTGAAATAAAGAATAGTTGGCTTGTTAAGACATTCCAGTGTGGTATTGCAGGATTTTATTTGAGAATTTTTATGTTTGGCATTATTACTTCGCCCTGTGTTATGGAGCTACCAGCTAGATAAAACAGTATAATTACTGTGGGAACTTTAAAACATGACCATTAAGGTTAAAGTTCCCTGGATATTATTCATCGTTGAGAACACTTTGTTTGGATGTGGTTTGGGAACGTAAAACTGTTAAAAGAAAGTCTAACGGCATTTAAAGACCAAAACCTTGGAGTTCAAACTAGTTCCTATAAGTTTAGCCAGTCATTTCAAAGACAAACATATAAGACTAAACTTTCTGTTGTTAACACCCATCACATGTTTGACTTTCCCACAATGTCTCAGACTGCTAGACCAGCTTGACTAGCACATCAGATAAAGGTTTAGAGGAGGAACATAGATGGCCTTGTTTCTTGCCTCTGCTCCACCAATAAAGCTGAGAAGTGGCAGCTGGAATGTTTGCCTTATTGCTCTGCTGTGGTGAGGTGTCACGGTGCTGAGCTATGCTTTGGCGCCTGCATGCTCTCCACCTTGCCTAGAGGCGCACAGACATGGCTGTTGCATCTAAAGCATACACGAGATGTGAAACCAGGGGAGGATCTCTGATTTCTCTCTGCCCTGCCCTGTCAAAGCCATCACGGTATTGTTTTAACATACCTTAAACACTTCTTAACACTTTGCTTCATCGGTAGGTCTATTGCAAAAAATTAGTCCAGAGGCAGATGATTCTAAAAATGGATTAAATGTATAATATGTTTTCCAAAGAGACTCTTATATCTGCTGTTTGCAGAACTAGTGAGTGAAATCTGTTTTCTTTCCACTAAAGGACTACTGGAAGGATTATGAACAGAGACATGGAATCTCACACTAAAATGGACACTCAGGCCATAAAAGAGCCTTACTTTGATGATGGATTGGAGGACATCTGCTTTAAACTTCAATTCTTGTGTAGGACTTTGCTTAATGTCAGCCAAATTGCTTAAGTCATGTAGAATAACTGTGGCCATTGCCTTGATTTCCACAAAATATATAATATGACAGCAGTTTGGTGTATTTACTGCTTAAAGAAATATGAAAAGGAATTAAAAAAAAGGGAAGTTCAGGAAGGGGATTCCTGCTGTCTAAGCAAGTATTTTCATTCTCTTCTCCATAAGGGTACTTTGTACGGTCCAGTGCTGCTGCATTTGCCTGTAAAGCTTTGATCCAGGTGCCAGGAGGACAACCTCCTCCTAAACATCAGCAAAACTAAGGAGCTGATCGTGGACTTCAGTACAAAGCAGGCGAGGAATTACAAGCCCCTGATCATCAGTGGTGCACCAGTGGAGAGAGTGGACAGTTTCCGATACCTGGGTGTCCACATCACTCAGGACCTATCATGGTCATGTGACATCAACACCCTGGCCAAGAAAGCCCGTCAGCATCTCTTCTTCCTCAGAAGACTCAAACTTCCATCTGCCGCTGAGGCTGCTTAAGAACGTCTACTCCTGCACCACTGAGAGCATCCTGACGGGAAACATCTGCACCTGGTTTGGGAACAGCACCAAGCAGGACAGACGAGATCTGCAAAGAGTGATGCGCTCGGCCGAACGCATCATTCGATCAGAGCTTCCTGACCTGCTGTCCATCTACACCAAACGGTGCAAGACCAAAGCCAGGAAGATTATGATGGACCTCTCCCATCCCAACAATGGACTCTTCTCACTGTTGAGGTCTGGTAAGCGCTTCCGCTCGCTTAAAACCAAAACAGAGAGAATGAGGAAGAGCTTCTTCCCCCAGGCTATTCGGGCCCTGAACCAGGTGTAGGACTTGACTGGACTCTCACACACTGTTTATCTGCACACTTCTCATAATTTCTTTCTTAAATTGTTTATATGCACATTCTATTTTTATCTTTATAATTTACATTTAACTCTTAGTTTGGTCTCTATTTCTTAGGTTAAATTCTTAATTTATTGTTTACCTCTGTTAGCCTTTTTTTTATTTAACTGTAAATTTTTTACTCCATCCATCCATCCATTGGTCCTTTTCAGGGTTTCTTGGAGCCTATTATAGGGCGAATTACACCCTGGACATTTATCTGTCACAGGGCCAACACACAGGGACAGACAACCATTCGCACTCACATTCACTCGCACATTTTTTTGATTATCCAATTAACCTGTCCCCAAATGTCTTTGGACTATAAATTTCTAAACATGCAAACTCCACACAGAAAGACCCCGGCCTGATGGTGGATTGAACTCAGGACCTTCTTGCTGTGCAAACTTTTATTTAACTGCGGATTAAAAAAATTTTTTACTTTTTTTTTTTTTTTTTTTTACTAAAAATTTTCTATTTAACTGCGGATTAAAAAAAAATTTGTACTGCAAATTTCTAAATTTTAAATTTTTAAAGTTTGTAAATCTATTTAATTTCTGTAGTGTAGTTTAATGGTCGGGCATTGTACAGCAATAAGCATTTCACTACATGTCGTAGTGTGTATGATTATGTGTGTGACAAATAAAATTTGAATTTGAATCCTATCGTTCTCACTCTAAAAATTACAAAGTGTATTTAATCTGGTAAAGCCAGGTGGTGAATGTTGCTTCCAGAAGATGAGATTGCAATCAGGAAAAGTGTATCCTGTAAGTCCATATAATTAGCTTTGAAACTAATTTGTAGAGTAGATCCAAATAAAGCAAAACATGTTTATGAGGCACACGTGCCATTTTAAAAAGTTCTTAAATATTTCTGACTGCATTTGGCACCAGGAGGTTAGGTCAAGTGCTGCCTAAGAATGATCATTAATCAATCAATTATTAAACTTTTGGATCAGTTTTACATGCAAAGTATTATTGTTTCCACTTAAGCGCATACCAAACCAAATTCTAATAAGATGAAAGAATGTGATCCAAATACAGTTAAAAAATCAAAACATGAAATAGTTCACTTAGTAGAATATAACTAGAATGAGCTCGCTCTCATTTTCTGTCTTTTGTGCGGAGGGCAGGATGATTGTTCTTGTAAATGAACATGGCAAGTGATCATTTAGCAAGTAAAGGCTCATTCTCCTGCCCTCCTGCTTGCAGAGAAAAACCGTGATGCTGCATTCTTTTCATAGCTGATAGTGAGAAAGTGGGGTTATTATGTGTGCGCGCATGCACGATAACAAGGAGGAGAAAGAGAGAGTGAAGAGAACATTCCTTTCTCACTCCCACTCTCTACCACCACACCCCCATCGCTACTCGCTGCCACCCCACCCCCAGTTTCCTTCCTGTGCTTTTTTTAGAGTCTATTGGATGTTTTTCCCACATCCGGCAACAAAGCCGGCCTTTTTTATGCCATAATCTAACAGCATGGTGTTCTGTGGTTCAGTTATACACAGGCATGGTCAAATGTAATAAATTCATTGACTTTAAATAAACCACTGTTTCCTAACTTTAACTCCAGACTGCTTAGGTAGCCTTGCAAGGTTGACTTTGACTCTTAGAGAACAGAAGAGTTTGCCGACTACTGCAGAATGTATTCTGTAATCACTATCATGTGACTTGTACAGTGCTACAGTACAGATTTATGGTATTAAAAGGAAGGGGATTATGAAATAAATGAATTACTGTATTTGTCAGATTGTGGGCCAGTATAGATATTGGAATCTGGGTGTATGCTGTTCAGTATAGAAAACAACCCCATAATTTTCCTTTTTCAATGGAATCCTAAGATATATGTATATCGACTGATATATTGACCTGAATTTGTTTTGCCTTAAAATCGGTTTTGGCATCAGCCACAAAATAAAAAACAAGGCAGCAAATAGAAAGTAAATGAACAATTGCACATAGTTTTTCAGGTTATTTCACTGGTAGTTCATTTAAGTGTCTTGGAGTCCTTACCACAATTCCTCTCTAGGTTTAGTTTGTCTCAGGATCTTCAATCTTTTCACGTAATCCCAGACCTCTGATGTCATTTTGGGATTAGGGGTCCATGGGGTCTTCTGCTGGACGTCTTGTTCATTGTGTGGCTGATGTTCTCGTACATAATGGCCGTGCTGTTGAGCTACTTTCTCTCCTCCTGATAGATGTAACTTCAGATGTATCTCTACTCAAGCTGCAGCGCTACATCTGAAGGATGATAAAATGACACCAATGCAATACTTTATCCGTATTACAGTAAATGTTGCTCGCAATACAGTCTTTGTTTACCACAGATTTTTAATGTCAAAAAAGCAGCCCTCATGGTGCACTGCTGACTTGCAGAATATACACCGATACATTGATATACTATTATATACACTGATCTATTACTGCATTTGCTAATGCTCTTGTTAGTAGTACATTATCTCGGAACTACTTTTCAAAGCTCTGATTAAAATACTGACACACATGTCTGTTTGCGTTTATCCCATTGTCATTCCCATTGAATTAATTCCCCTGCCAAGAAGGAATTTCCCAAACAATTGTGCTGCCTTGGCTTAGTTTGTACCAACAGGCTCATCTGTTTTGCCTGAAGTAGTCAAAGTGAAGAGGAAAAAAACAGCTGTCTAGTCAGTGAAGGGACGCCTTGCCAGTTGAGCTGTGAAATCCACAAGTAAGCAGGATAATCTCTTTCACCCAGACCAAATATTATATCCTGTGATGGAAATTTGAATCATTCAATGCACACAACCTTGACCTATCAAGGTGTAATTTCATGTGACAGCAGCATAAGGTACGGTGAGATATCCTAAATCTCATCACACTGGTGCTCGGTAGGTATTGCCTTTTGTTTGATTGTCACTTTCCACCTGCAGTATATAAAGGTATATAGGCAGCATTGTCACATATTTACATAACTGTGTGAGGAGGAACAATGCAAAAAATGTTTCTAGTGTCAACTTTATGGTAGCAGGGCATTATTATGATTTACTAGTTTATCTTCCACGTAATAGCTTCTGTTATGATATTGCCTATGAGCTGGCATAGGGAGCAGATTCTGTTCAGCTCTTTTTATCAAATGCCACATGGCTCCCTTGCTGGAGGTGTTTTCTTTTTTTATTGTTCAGTCTATTTAGTTATATTGCTTGAACATTTAAAGCAATTTGCCCTTGATGAACTCCACTTCAGTAGCAGTTAAACTGTAGGTTTTACGAGAATCTAATTTGCAACACTCATCAGAATAAGAACAAGCTGTCCTAAGGATGATCATATGATCTTTTGGAGTAGAATCTCACTCTACGATCTGACTCGCAATTCTCCCCACTGATTTAGTCAAACACATGTGATCACATGATTACCTGTGCATGTGGTTGCCTTGTTACCAAAGCCCACTTCAACTTGAGGCTAGAGGCTCAGTATTCAAATTTCTGCTGCTTTTGGGAATTTTGTCTGCACCACCAAACTGTCTCCTGCTTACAAAATAATTTGGCAGATCGCTGCTACAGCAGTCCTCAGTGCTTTTCATTATTTAATCTCATGTCTGGCAGAAAGACTCAGGTGTCACTATCATGGGCTCATGTCTGTTATCACATAATAGAGATCTTGACGCCCTCATAAGCTTGGTGTGGCAGCACAGGGACCAGTTCTCCACTTGCTGCGGGAACTGGTTGGATTGATTCTCCAACTCCCAGTCACAGACAGTGACGGATGTAGCTTCAGCGTGTGGAAAATGAAAACGAGTGAAGCCAGTGGGCAAATGTTTTACACCTGCATTCTTTCTAATGGCCAGAAAGGAAGGACACCTCACGTCACAAGTTTTTATGTTTTAATGAATACAGCACAATGTTCATTTTGTAAATTATTGTCCCAGTTCAATAAGTGATAAAGAATGGTTTGTTGTGAGGTGAGACTACCTTGTGACTGATCAGTCTATACTGTGGGAACACAATGTTCCTTACCTTGTCAGTCGCATCCAGTTTCAAAACAAAAAGATGGCAATAACCAAAATCCTCATGTTGAGGTTTAACTAACAAAGGGTCATACCACAGTGTCCTTGTCCATCTTTTATGTACTCTATATGCAACAAGTCACCCATCAAGCAGAACAAATACTGCTGCAGTTACCTGCAGTTTAAGACAGTGAAAATCAACTGTGTCGTTGAGATAAAAATCGTAGGGTGCAGCTTGTGTGTTTTTAGGATCTGAAAGTGTTTCTGGTATTACTTATTTGGACAAAAAGCAACCACTAATAATGTAAATCATTGAGTTGTAAGGTGAGGACATACAGTGTTGCAAGGTTAGAATTAGGCTTGACAAGTGGTATTTATAGTTGGGCTAAGAGAAAGTCTCCAGGCTCCTGTGTTTGTGTAAACATGTACTGTATACAGTTGTAGTCGGATTTAGACATTTTACTTCTAAGAACTGTTTTGACAATAGATTGATAGGATGCCGAGTGGTGGGTTTTTTTTAGCTTCCCACAATTGTCACAATCAGCATAAATCTGCCTAATCAGCCTAAAATCACAACAGTTGCCTTTTGAATGAACCTCTGCTATCACATCATGGGAAAGTACTTTTTTCCCACTTGGACAGATTACCTTAGACTGTCTCTCACCAGCGCTGACATGTAACAAGACCTAAAGCACTGGTATACAAGGCCTACTAGACCAGTCCTGTGACTGCACACATTCAAGAGCAGCTTGCATGCAGAAACTTGCGCAGAGATCTAGGCTTTGCTGCAATCTTGAACTCTCCCTTCCACAGTGACAGCCACCACACAAGACAGTGATAGTACCTGCAGGGCTCTATAGGAAGGCAGTTTAGGCAACCTTTCAAAGAAATGTTTTATTTTGCACACTGTTAGTCTAAATTGCAAGTTGGGACAGCAACAGAGGACAATTTCCTGTTTACCTTTGGAAAAAAAAAAAAGTCCTGAAATGCTCAAACGGAGATCTGAGGCTGTCTTTCTTTTAAACATTCACTTCTACCTCATTCGCTTTAAAGGCAGTCATTAGAATTTGTTTTAGGGCACTTAACTAATTTCATTCCAGTATTATCTCTCCTTTTAGTTTTCTTTCATCTCTAAACTGCACAAAAAGTCTAG
Source organism: Oreochromis aureus (assembly GCF_013358895.1). Taxonomy (NCBI): domain Eukaryota; kingdom Metazoa; phylum Chordata; class Actinopteri; order Cichliformes; family Cichlidae; genus Oreochromis; species Oreochromis aureus. The sequence continues at coordinate 7,963,153 of NC_052955.1, read as the reverse complement.
CTTTAGCTGCTAAGTGTTTCTCGCCAGTGGTAGTTCCTTAATTTGTCTGATATTTTGGTGTTAGAAAGGTATATCAGAGCTTGTTTCTTGAAAACCACTGTCTATGGGCAACGCAAGAACACTGAATCTCTGCAGGGTTAAGAGTGAATATCTGGATTAAGATCTGAAAGTTTCAGCAAACAAAAGAAAAGTGCATTTTAGCTTATTTTCAGCCTCGACTTCATTCCTTCATTGCCGTCCACTGTTTCCTGTGTTTGCAGTGCATTGCAGTAGTTATCTCACAGACTAAAATTGTTTTTCTCAGTAGTGTAGATATTTATCAAATTCTAATGTCTTTTTTTTTTTGTCTGTGCGGTTGAGTTGATCATAGAGCTCATAACAACATTTGCAGATTTGCATTTGAGTTGTTTACAGCTGATTTCAGATAAGTTATGTATTTATTTATTGTGGAAAAGTCCTTCCAAATAATTTGTTTTTTATGCTTTTATTTGGTTTTTACACATAAAAAAGCCCCTCCCCCTCTTTTTATGGCCACAGTTATGATGAATCAAGTAAAGCAGTTTGGAATTGGACAGCTTTTTTATTTTTTGAAGGTATAAGCCTAATATGTCTCATATTGGTATTAAGTAATGTTTTGTTTTTGTTCTTCTGGGAAATGTCAGATGTCTGATGATAGATTTATGCAACGGTCACATATTTTCTGCACCATGATCCCCTAATGCCCCCCCGCCCACCTCCAGCCCTCCCAAAAACACACACATTTTCCTTGGTTGGAGTCAGTGAGCTCTGCAGTGTTTTCTGTGTCCGTCTCCACCAGCGCAGGGCTACACAGACCTTATTTGGAATGTCAGAACAGAACTGATAGGAGTGGGAGTGAAACAAAGCTTCCCACTCATTTATTTTTTCCTCTTACTTTTAGTCCCTTTTCGAAGCGAATCAGCAGAGGATTGTTTCGTAGCATGAGTGCAGATTAGTGTGACTGCTCGCCTATCCAAATGCATGTGTGTGTAATTTAAGCGAAAGCTGAGAGAGATGGCAAAACTCAACAAGTATACCCTTTTCAACTAGTGGATTTTTCAAAGCTTTCTCCATTGAAGCGGTTTAAAACACTAAATGTGTTTTCTCCTCTCTAAAAGCATGAGGCTTATCAAGGCCTGGCTGAGTGAAGCAGCATTAGTACAGCATTAACCACTCAGCCCAGGTTTCCCACGGGATATAAAATGGATCCTTGTTTCACTAGGAAATCGCCATACCAATGCTGCCGAAGAGCACTTTGCTGTAGCCACACCAGATATTGACAAATGTTATTTCCTGATTGGGAATTGCAATCAGTGCACTTGAAAGGGAGCATCGAGGAATTCATAATCATAATAGATGAATGATATTGCATAAGCAGGGCATAAAATATGGTGCAATTAAAGATTATCTCATCAAAACTTACTGCAGGTCCTGAATAATATACACAGTTAGCACATTAGCCAGTGAAGCTACATAATGGGTTTTCTTTGTAGTGGCCAGAGATATGACTGGAATGGCACAGGAGTGTGTTGCTCAACTCAGTAGTGGCAGTGTTGGCTCTCACTGTGCTGCAGCTGCATGCTAAAGAGCAGCCAGATGTTTTAGATGGTGAAATGAGCCTAGTGTGCAGGAAGCGGTTCTGCATGCCATAGGAATCATCTTTGAAAACAGGAAGGGAACTTGTTCCCTGCTTATGTGCCTTTTCCTGTGGCATGACCGGAGGCAGGCTTTGTGTTTGGCGTTTGCTGGGGAAAAGGTACTTGAAATTGTTTGGTAATGGCCTTTTACGGGTACAAGTGTTACAGCACAAACTAGAAGAGCCTTTAACTTGTTCAGGGACAGATTTTTTTTCAGAAAAACTAAAAACATCTTATTATCTACCGTGTCATGTGTCCAAATTTCCACCTCCGCAGTAGTTACATTCTTGTGTACTGTTACAGCTAAACCAAAACAATGCATGGAAGCTGTTTTAGCCAGTTATATATAGTATACACTACAGTCCTGCTTAAAGATCTATGTTTTTGTGCTTCACAGTCCTGGTTTATCTCTTCTGTGGTGACAGGCTGTGCATCAAAATGAGCTACTCTCTGCAAATATTGCTATCCTTAAATTGAGTGTTTACATGAACAATGTGTGACATGACCCTATTAAAACAATGTGATAGTATGATCATTTAAAGATGACAAATTCACAGATGTTAACTATTCACATAATGTCACGGGTGTCAATAGGCGTTCTAAACCAAAAAAGAAAACCTCTCAAAACCCATTGTACACAACTCTCACAGAACCAACGATGGAGAGTCACAGATGGCAACTACATAACAAGCTAAAGAGTCCAGTGTAGATCAAAAACACAAGTAGAGGAACATGAATGGTAGGGCAGCAACTAGAGATTATTTTGGTAGTCGACTAATCTGCCAATTTGCAGAAAAGTAACAAGGTTACATTTAGCTTCTGCTGAGCCCAGGTGGGGTGAATTGTATAAAACTTATCGCATGTTTAAACCTTGGCTGTTAAGATTTCTTTTATGTTCTGATTTAAAGTATGTCGACCCACCCACACCCTCAAGCTGTTTCTCAGAGTGAAAGTTGTTTCTCACTTTCTGCCCTTAAGCAGAAACAGTGCAGTACGCCTATTGAAAGAAGATAAAGGTAAGGTAAATTGCACACTTACAGCACTTGGTATTGTACCAATGAGACTTTAAGCTGAAGGACCTTAGCAATTAGCCAAGTTGATAGGAAAGCTCAGTGTCTGCTGACCAGCTCTGGGTTTGTTAAATGGATGGATCCTGTGCTGCACAGAAGGAGGTTTAATGGTGTTTTAAATTTGCTGTGAACAAACTTTAAGATCAGAACAGTTGAATCTAGAATTTCTTGCTTTGCACAAATTTATCACACAGATACCTTTTACTAGAAAATAGAGTCGGATGCGATGCATAGGATTGTTCCTGAAACTGGGGAGCCCTCAGTCCTCCTCAGTAAGTGTCTCTGTGGTTAAGAATGACATATAGATGAGAGGCGACAGCAGTGTCAGGAGCTCTGAGAGCCACATGGCCATGGGTGATGTGATGTGACGGCTTGTCACTGCGATGTCGGTGACCTGTGATACGTCTGCAGTGGCACGGCCTAGCTGGTGCTGCGGTAATGCCTTAGTCGCAGCGCTTAGACTCTGTCATTGTATCTGACAGAATATACATATTGAATATAGGCTATCGAAACTACTGCCCTGGGGAAGAATAATTTGTATTTTTAGATCAATACAAATGGTAGATTTACTAAAAGACCTTTTATGTATTGTCCACTCATACAGAGTTTTGCATTTCATTACATAGGGTGCCTGGTAATAGAAAAGAGAGCTGCGTTGCTTGTCTTATATGAGTTCTTATGATGTCCTTGCATGTTTTTGGAGAATGTTCTCCCGTCCTTTAACCTTGGTGATATCGCATTAAATATTTCTGGATTGTGAACATGCCAAAGCAAGGACTAGCTATAATCTTCCCCTGTAATCTTCAGATTTGGACAGTGGAGAGCTCTTCTTTGGAAGGTAAATGTCTAACAGGATTTTTAGTGTTCAAGCTGCTTTTGATTAAAATAGCAAGTTTCTCTATGGAATGCTGGAACTGAGATACAGTAACTGTTTAAAAAAAAAAAGTCTGCCCTCAGTAAACATAATGGATGATTTCTCTTCAAAGGAGCTCTTATCATCTCTTCCCATTTCCCAGAGGCTGCCACAAAGCTGCCTCTTTTATTCCTCCTGCTGCTGCCGCTGCTCATCCTTCTCTCCTGCCTGCTCTCTGGAGGGCATCCTCAATCTAATACAACTGTGTCAGGAAGTATGGGGATGCAAAGTGCTGATGAGCCAAAAGTAGCCCACCTCTGCAGTGTGCTGCTTCGTCCCAACACACACCAGCCTGATTAGGGAAGCACACCATGAACCTGTGCTCACATTCCTGTGTAACCTTACGGCATAAGAATTAAATTCAATGTAACTATCCAACAAAAGCAGCATACTTGAATTATAATAAAAAGACTTATTATTGCCTCTACTAAAGTTAAATTCCTTTTATTCTTACTTCTATGCAAATCCTATTGTTCAATGAAATGTTTGTATGTGTGTGAAAGCCAAAGATGGCTCTTTAAATTCAAATTGAAGTGCAAACTTGTGGGTAGTGATTGAGTATGTTTTCTAGTGGTTGTTATGATATCACCGTTATCCTGGAGATTTTTTTTTTCTGTTATGTGGCATAGTATCAAATACACTCTGCTTACCTCGCTACTCACTGAAATGTGCTGAGTAAAACAAACAAGGATCCCCCCACCTCTTCGATGACCACACACACACACACACACACACACACACAGTCTGAATTGCCTATAATACTGCCTTGTGAATATACATACCAAGTCTGAGCCTTAAAATAATGAAAATGTTCCAGTTATCATGGATGTTTTTTGGCTACAGTATCATAGCTTGCAGCTTCATTCAGCTAGTTCAAATTTTATAATTCGACGGAACTTTCCACATTTGGGCCTGCAGATGAATTTTGTGTGACAGCTGATCATTGGCACTGGTCTGAAGGTTCTTATTTCTTATCTGGCAATAAATGAGCTGAAATCCCCTCTTGCAACAGTATGCAACCTGCTGAACTGCATAAATATTATGTCTCCCTAGGAACACAATAGTTGTATTTATTCCTTTATTTTGGGACTGTTTTTTCCATGTCAAATGCCGAGAGGGAGGTCTCTAGCTCTCTTAGGAGCAGATTGCAACATGTTTCAAGGCTCTGGTGAATAGATTAAAGGCTGGCAAGCTCGATCTCTCATTGAGCCACACTCTCTTACTCACACATGCGCAGACACAAAACCTGCAAACACTCTAAAACCTATACCCTTAAAGCATGTATGGCTCAGAGGGCTGTGCCACTGGACTGACAGATGGTACCATGAGGCTTGGTGTTGCGCCGTTGTGATGGCTCACCCGGAGCCCCATCCACACTGCTCAGCATCACTGCAGTGCTCAGCTTGACACACAAGCCAACAGCCTTCCAGCTCACATGAACAGATAGGCTCTGTTGACATGGCCAAGGTCAGGTTCCTCGCTGACACAGTCAAAGATCATCAACAAACGTGAACCGAAATATGTTCAAAACCGAACTTATCATTCTTAATTTCCTCAGGAAAATAATTTTTTGGAAAATTGTTTCCAAGCTTGGATCAGCAGCTCTGCACTGTGTCGTATTGGGTTCCTTTTCTGTTTACTATAGCTGCGAGAACTTTTAATTTGATTTTCCAGCTTGTACTAGTCCATTTAAAAAAAAAAAAAAATCCTGGTGTACACACTGTACTAAACTATAACCTTGGGACTGACAGTGGCTGAACGTTTTGTCAACACAGAAAATCAATGGCGCAGTTGTGCATGGCTCTCTTAGATGATCAGTATATAATATATAGGTTTAAGCCGCTCATGCAGAAGGAATCTCTTTCAAAGTGATTCAGAGCATCTGAGCTCATTAAATGTTAATCAAAAAATCTATTTTGAGATCACTAGGAGATCAGTCATGAGGATTTCAGGTCAGCTGTGAGGCCACTGCATCCTAGTACTGAGAGTTGAGTGATCAGGATGGTCCTTTTTTGCTGTGAAGTGTTTGCACTTGACGTTGGGGTTTGTCCCAATTGAAGCCGTGAGAAAATCTCAACTGCAAAGTCTTGAGACACTTCATCCTTGAATTTTGAACTGAACACTACTCCTGGCTATTTTTTTTTTTTTTTAATGGCACAGAAACAGAAATGAGGCAACCTTCTCTCACAGTGGCTTTTTGCAACACATGCACTGTCCTTTCCATTATTCATGATGTGTTTTCACTGACAGTGCCTTGAACCATGAGGAGTACTCCTGTCTGTCTTTTCCAGAAAGAGCCCTGTGGAATGAGAGAACATGTACCTGAGGTGCACACACTAAAAAAAGCCTGTTCTCATCTGGTTTTGGAGAAAATCACATGTCGTAGATTGTGTGGCTCTCATTGAAGATGGAAAAAGTTCATATGGCTGATTAACTCATGGAGCATTTCCAGTGTAAAATTATATGCAACTCCAGAGTTCCCTGTATTAAGCAGGAATCAAGCAGCCAGACTGTCATTAAGATAAGAGCTTTTTTTCCTCTCTAGACTCTAAGAAACTGTCTACTGAGGTTACTTTATCTAGCAAAGCATGTTTAAATTATTGCCTCTCTTTTTGTTTGGTATTGGGTTGCATTTTATTTTGTTTCATTACTTTTTAAATTATTATTTGTTTTTATTTTAGATGCAAACCAATAAAACGTACATTACATCACTTACCAGCCTACTTTGTTTGCTTATTTGTCCCTGTTGAGAACATTTTTTACTCTTTTTTTTTTTTTTTTTTTTACTATTGAAAGAATCTTTAGTGCAGATTTCAAGATTCCAACCTACTGCACTGGGTTATGCCTCCAAATGAGTTTTGATGTGGCAAATGTTGCACATGCAAGCCCTGTTGGGGCTGTTGGATGAGCTTAGATTAAGAAGAAAACAGATGATTTTTCTAAGCACCTTGAAAGTGCAAACTCTTAACGTACATTATTTTGCACAATAGGAGGCAAACATCCAAGAGAATGAAAACTGACTGTAGCATTTTTATTTATTTTTTTTGAGTGGATTCATATTCATCATAAACTGGAGCAAAAGTAAGGGTTGGCTGCTTGCATGTTGAATTTTTCTCCTGGATATCTTTGTTTTGCAGTTGTGGTTTAACAAATATGGTTCACATTAGTGAGATAAAGTTAAATGCAAAGTCAGTGCGATTAAACAAAACAATGTCCCTCTGCTTTTAAGTGCATCAGCATTATTGTCGTCATCCAGTTACTGTGTCGAAGCACGCATGGACATGTATTAGCATTTACAGGCTTGGTGAGTCAGAGATATTTGTACCTTGATTATCATGAACTATTGTTAAGAGCATTAGTAGAAATAATATGACATGAACAGAGTAGAAATGTAGTGAACTGCAGGATTCGCTCCAAAGCCTCAAGCTATGAATCATCTTAATGCCAGCTAGTGGAAATGAGTCAAATTTGTTCCACAGTGAAATATGCAACACACTGATACTCCTCCTATGATCAGGCTGGTGTACAATTAAAACCATTTTGTTTCCATGCAGGAGTCGCATTAAAACATGGTCAGATAATCAGCCATTTGTATGAATACATGTACACAACAGATCGCTCCTTAATAGACAGCCTTTCTCACTGTTGTTAAAGACTCATATTGGAGATTGTATTGTTTTGTAGACATGATGATATCTTCTCCTAAAAATATGACTCATTTTTGGAATAGTAAAATGCACAGTTAGGGTGTTAAGAGTGTTGATGTGTGCTTAGTTAGTTCCACCTCTGTTCTTATTACCTTAAATGAAGACATGGGTAGAGGACAAAAGGAAATCAGATATCTGCACCAGCATGTTAAGCAGAATCTCAGCCACAAAGGAGAAACTCTGTATATCTAACGAAGCACAATGGATGAAAATATAATGTATGCAAATGAGGGAAACAGACAAAGAGCTTATTCTTCTCTCTGCAGTCTGTCGACTATATCAGATTCCTAACTATCTTCTCATCCCATTCAATGCACTCAGGCTACATTATATCAAAACATTTTTCCAGTTCCTTCTTGCTGCATTGGAAGAGTTTAAATAAAACTGTGTATTCAAATTTGGCACAATCTGGATGTGCATGGTCTTACCCTAATTTGTGATTGATGCCAGAATGAACCGTTTGAAAAATCACTGCTTTTTTTAACTTTAAGATTAACATTTGTTAATTAATATGTGTGAAATTAGTCTTGAAAACATGGTGCCACTTCATGTCTGTCTAGTGTATTCATTTTCAGAACTGCTTTAAATTCTCTCACATGACAAATTTTCCATCAAGTACAATCATTTAACTCTGGGTTTATCTGAACTGCATACCTGCTGGGGTTATTTTTGAGGGGATGGGGTTGCTTACCTGGTGATAAAAAGGGTAAATGTTAAAAGCCTTTGATATTTTTTTTTTCTGGGTTTAACTTCTATATGTTGTTTTTTGCAGATTCATGGATCTTTGCGAAGGAAGATTGAGGGGCATGCCCCAGGACAAATACCAAAGCAAAATGGCCTCTCCTGTGGTTTCCCTGGATCAGACTTTAAGCGGGTCCGTGTGGACCACAACTTAACCCAGTCCCATTCTCTGCAGGGCTCCTCAACCATGGGCATGCAGAGGAAGAATTACATGATGCCTCATGCACTGGGGTCAGACATATTCAACATGACCCTGAAAGAAATGAAGAAAGAGCCCTGTGAGATCCAGTCTTGTGACCAGTCAAATGCAGAGATGATGTTTGACTTCAAAGATGAAGGTCAGATTGATCCAGAACTCCAGGATCTCTTTGATGAACTGACAAAGACGGTGCCTACACTGAATGACCTGGAGTTTGAAAAGATGCTAAAGCAGGATGATACATTTGGCTTGGATCTAGGACGGCCAAGCTCGGCGGGAGCAGCTGCCAGTCTCTGCTCTCCACTGGAGAAGCCGATAAAGACAGAGCACTCACCAGATTTTGGGCAGGCTCATTGTGGCTCACCACAGCTTCGACCGGCTTCTGCAGGGCCCACTTTCACATTGACCAGCACGTCTTCAACCACCACATCGCAAAAAGCTAACACTCAGGCAGGACACCCAAGGATGCCCTGCTGGCCTGAAATATCTCACGCAGAGCAGCTAAAGCAGATGGCAGCAAACCAGCAGCAACCGAATTCTCTTCTCCATCACCACCACCAAACCCCACCTGTGGCCCTGACCAGCTGGGCTCCTTCCATGAGCACCCACTCCTCCACCAGCACCTTCCCTCAAGACAATGTCTCTAGCCCACTCCCACTCAACCAGCAGAGGATTGGCTCTCACAATAAAGGGATCAACAACTGTCTCTTCAAATCAACCAGCCACAATGGCTCCAATCATTTGGACATGAAGGTTCTCAGCACCAAGCCTACACTGCATTTCAGCCCCAAAGTACCCCATTCTGCCAGCCAGCCCATGTCTATCATGACAAACCCAGTGAACAAGACAGAGCAGCAGCAACAGTCACCTTCACCGGGCCCACATCAGCCACACTCAGGTCTCCATTTCCAGAACCAACAAATCCCCACATCAGGAGCCCTTTGTCTGCAAACCAAGACTGCTCATGGAGGGCTGCCTTTCAGACCGTCACAGCAGCGGCAGGTAAGGTCTCTGTCCAAAATTCCTTTACACACGATTGCCCTTATGTGAAAACACAATTTTAACTTTTTAGCTCTACAGCAGGACGGCTTCCACTATTAAGAGATTTGATGTAACATGTGCCCATAGCGGCATATCAAGCATAGCTAGTGCCATGAAATACTGAGACCAGTCTGGCTACTTATATGTAGTATCAGAAGGTCAAATATTTTCTGTTTGATCCACAGAATGTTTCATTTTTCTATTTTACTGCACTTTATAAACAAAGTCAATAACAGCACAGACTGCCTTTTTTTCTACCGAAAGTCTAGTAACATAATCCAAAGCACAATCAAACGTACTCATTTAGTTGTCCTGCTGGCATCTTCAGTTTGCTTGCAGCAGCCAACCTGCTGCCTAAAACAGCTACAATGCAGCTCTGTTTATTCTGCGACTTTATTGTTCTTGCTAATGTCTGTGTGTGTGCGTTTGACGATGACACAGATTGCCAGAGCATGGTAGATTATCATGCAGGACTTCTAATTTCTCTGCTTGTCATGGTGGCTCCCTGTTAGGGCACAGATATGCACAGCGGGATTTGCTAATTGGAGGTTGTTAGCTACAAGGGACAAGTGGTGGAAAATGACAGTAATCTGCTTAGCCTAGTGCCGGAGGTTGAATCACTGATTTGTTATGATTGGAGAGATTTAGACCCTCCCCTCTTTCATTTTTTGCACCAACAATATCTGTAGCTGCCTTTGTGTGAAATGATAATGCGAGCCCCGCAACAGAGCTCTCATAACCTCTACAGATCAAGGGAAGTGCTTGGGTGACTGGGAGAGGGTGGGAAGAAGGCGAGAGGGAGGGAGTTATGCAGACATGGAAGTAAACGAGGTAGGATCATGACAATTACATCAACACATCAAAACGGGACCAGTTTTACCACTGCTAGAGCTATTTACACTTTAAACAGTGGCTGTTCATGGTTGCCTTGAAACTACTTGACAAATATTCCTGATATCAGAAGCCTTACATAAATGTTTGAGGCAGAAATACACGGGCTTTAAGATTGGTAGATGATTTAAATAGGCAAAGAAAAAGCATTTCCTGGGCTCAGATTGACCCCATTTCACAACATTTCAAATCTTTTTTTATAAACACAATGCATCATTTCAAGCAAATGTACTGGCTGTCGTAATAGTGACAGTAGTATTAGTGTTGCATTAGAGATAATAAGCATTTTTAATAAAATATGTACGATGTGGTATGTAATTTAAAAAGGATCGCAGTGAGAGAAAAGGGGAAGACACTTAACAGAGCTGGATATCAAATAATGAAAAGGACTTGTGAATTTGTTGAATTATTAAACATTATTTCAGAGCTCCTTAAAGTAAAATCTCTTTCACCTACAGTTTTATAAAGTTTGTGAAGGGTTAAGGGTTTGGTGAGACAGCTTTCCCAAAGAGATTATTTTTTAATGTGACCAAATAACAAGCACGTTTCCATGAATATGATAGGGTTGGAATTGCAGATAATAAAAAAGACCTTTATAATTTATGGACACTATTTATAATTTCAAGCCGAGCTAAAAAGTGCTGATAATGGTGTTTTGTAAATTTTAGCCAGCATGGACAGGGTTAAAAGTCCAGCTAATGAGAGAGGGACAGCTTATAGAGAGGAGAAAAAGAGTGGAGTCTCTTCCCACAGTGAACTGAATTAGTAATGCCAGAGAAATAAAGGTCCTGAAAGAGTGCCCTGATCCCCTGTGTAACACAAGTAACTAGCAGTGGGCTTCCTTCCACTGCCTGAAGCTGGAGACCGTTATTAAAGCATGCACGTCCAAACATGTTTGAAGCTTCTTACTAATAATCAGTTTCTGAATCAAACCTGACGAAATTCAAATCCACCACTGCATAAACCTCTGAGGTTGCACAATATTCACTTCACCCACTTAAAGTACTCATATGAGTACATTCTGGAGCAGCATACACTAGAGGACACTAATGCATTATGAAACCTGAGTTACTGTGGTTGGTGGCAATGCTGTCTCAAGGACAAAATTTTGTGTTGCTAGTTTCACCAGTGTAGCTGTGTTGTGTGTTTTTTCTAAAGAAAAAATACTTTGGGGTGTAATATGAGTGCTAATAAAGAATGAGGCAATCCTGCAGGTCTTTATTATTTTTAATTTCTGAAATATTGCAGCAGTGGAAAAAGTACTGCTTCAATAAAAAGAAAAAAGATCTGTGTGGAGTTTTTGGTTTCAGTAAGACCTTTCAGGGAAACAAAGAAAAAATCTAGCACAAACTATGTTAGTGAAAGTTAAGCTTTTTAGTTCCTTAATGACTCAAGTCAAATAGTTACTGAATATATTTCCATATTAGATATCTTTATAGCAATATAATGACCTATGTTTACATTTTTTATTATTTCAAATTCAGTTGTGTACACATGCGTTACAAATATTTGTCAGACAGTCTTATCCAAAGCGACATCTGTATTTTCTCTGCATTAGATCAAATGAAGACATTTGACAGCGATTTCATCATCCCATAGTGTTTAGTTTCGGCTAAAACCAATTGCTATTTTAATACTACACACAAACTTTCTGGAGAATACTGTCCTTACTGAAATGCATGAACCCAGTAGCCACAGTAGCTGAATGCTCACAGTGCATGCCACATAATCTGGCTGCAGACCTGAGCTGGATGTCATAACCCGTCTCCCACATTTCCTTTCTGTTTTATCACTACACCAACTCTCTAGTAACGGCAAACATGGAGTAGAACTCAAAACTAAGGCAACATCTAAAAATAAAGGTTTACTCAAAGTAAATAAGGACAAGTTTTGTTGTTGATCTTGTGGCACCAGATCCTTCAGTTAGGATAAGAGCGGGGCCATAGGGGTTGAGCCTACCAGGTCACTCCAGCAGTGCTGTGAAGGGAGTACTTGTTTCCTGGGAAAGGGAGCTGCGGCCAAGTCCAGATGCCGAGGCGCTCCCCAGGGACAGCATCCTGAGACCAGACTGGAGGAAGTGCAGTGTGAGAGCCGGCGAGGCTGGGCCTGGATCACTGTCAGCTGCCTGCGCTGCCGCAGGATGGGAGACTAAATCACTCCGCTCCTTCTCTCAAGCCCGAGCCACATGTGGTATTCATTTACAAAAAACTTGTGAAGAATGGAAGGGGGGGAAACATGGAAAACAGCTTTATGACACATCAGGATGACAGAGGATTACTCAGTTGTACACGCTAAAACACCCCTCGTTGGGTCTTTTCTTACAACAAAGATGGATCAAGCTCTCTTCAATTTACCTCTGTGGGGAACAAGTCTTTGAAGGTCACGTTTTCTTATAGACTCAGTAAATGGATAAAGTAAATCAAAACCAGTGACTCTGCTTTCTACTGTAAGAGGAGAAACCACTGTTTTGATGTTTCAGTCCCTGTGTAACCTCATTGCCATGCTTGGTTTGCTGTGTGGGTTGAACTCGGGCAGAGAAGGCGAATATTAGCTTACGTGAAGTGGCTTGTGACTCCTGATGAGTTTCGGCTTCCCTTATTCTCTAATCCTGTCTCGTTAGTTCTCCAAATTTCAGTCCATTCATTATCATTCACTAAGACTAGGAGGTGCACACACACACACACATATTCTTCCTTTTTTTTCTTCAGAAAATCACAAAGCTACTACCCTGTAGATATTCATTCTCTGCAAAGACTCTGTCCTTAAGTAGTAGCTTCTGGTAAATGCACTGTTGGATTTCTAATCCATTTTACCCTGGGAAACATTTTAAGTCAACATAATGACTGACACTGTATACACAGTATGTGTTGACTTGGATTTGGTGCACATTAACCTCCTTCATGACAAATGTTCGCACTTGCTGCAAGCTTGTGTGTTGTGAGGGTGTCCACATGAAAGGCTAGTTTTATTTGGAGCGCTTGGATGGTCGCCACAGCTGTCTAAAAAAGCTAAAGAAAATATGAAATGCAAGGACTGTAACATCTTAAGCACCATGGTATTCACATGGTGAAAGATTATCTGCAACAACAAAAAAGCATACACTGAGGACAAAACTTTAAACAAAAAGCTAGTTTGGATCTCTCAATTCCTGCACAACATTTTAATCAGTGATAGTGTCAGGAGCCAAATGGGTTTCTAGAGGATGGAATGCCTCTTGCCAAAAACAACACAGTGATCAGTAAGGGAGAGCTTATTAAATGGAGGTAGTCATGGTGCTGGCGCTTAACTTCCCATCGGCACACATTTCCTGCTGTCTCAGGGATTCTTTCCACTCTCTTTAGACACAATTATCAGGGGAGAGGCAGGCCTTGAGGACGACTTGAACCCCCCCGCACCACCCCCAACAAAAAAAAGAAGAACAGAAAAAAAAGCCCCCTCCATTTTTCCCTTTTTCATCTGCAGAGGGAGTAGCCTTGACCACATTCTGGAGGTTGAATAGCATCTTTGACACAGATATATGATGTCTTGTAGAGTTTTGCCCCCTAGTGGCATGCCTGTGTTGTTGCAATGTTTTGATTTTGTGCTTTCACTGAGAGTAATGTAAAACCATCCTATTGTCTCTTTTTCAAAGGGTGTTCCTGCTGGTCCAAGGCTGCCCACTAATGGAAGCTTAGGAGTCATGTCAGCCCAGTCACAGCCACGACCCCCGGCCCCAAACAACCAGCAGAAAGGGCCTCCAAAAACACAGGCCATGCAAAGACAGCTCAACCAACCGCAGCACACCATCTGCAATTCAGTAAGCTGCGTTTACATCATACCGTTTTCACTGATTAATTAAGACTGTTTTGATCAATCATATGTATATAATATTTAGAACACTGTTTTTACTTTCAAGGATAAAGACAACACACATGATCAGTTTAGTCGTCACCTGACAAGACCACCGCCAGATTACAAGCAGTCAAGAAGTATAGCTGGAGTTCAGCAGGGAAACATCTTCCCAGGTACTTTAAATTTCTAGTGATTAAGGAATGCTTTATATGCTAACAAACAATCTTGATTAAAAAAAACACTTTTTTTCTTTGATGTTTCCTCAGGTCAAAACTCCTCCCAGTGTCCTAACAGTGGCCCTGAGAAGACCCTGCAGTCTTGTCACCTTGCAGTTGGTTCTGCTTCAAAGATGAGTGCTTCACCATCAGAACGCAGATTTGCTATTGGGACAGACTGTCACCCCAGTTCTTGTGTTAGCCAATGCCAGCAGCAAAACAGTCACAGTCAAATTCGACTGAATCCGAGTAAACCCAGGTTCCAGGGCCCAAACACACAAGGAAAGTCTTTTGGGATAAACAGTGTGGCAGGTGTACAGCACCAGAGATCGACACCTCACTTGCGTCCCTCTGTGCCAGGACAGGGTGTCGGAGGCTTGGTGACAAATGTCAACATGGGCTGGGGTTCAGCCAACAAGCAAGTGACACCTGGACTCTGTATTAGGCAGCTACACCCACTACAGTCCCAGGGTGTGCAGGACTTGCCGAACCATCCATTCCAACAGAGACACATTGCCCCTCCCAACCAGGTAGCACCAGACATCAGCATGCACACTCTAAACCCTCCACTAAGAGACATAGGTCAGAGAGTAAGTCAGGCAATGATGGGTTCTCCCTCAGCCGTGGGAAACCTTAACCAGGCCTCACCTGAACCGAGGATACCAGCAGGGAACTTTACAGAGCCCAGTCCCAGCTCTAGCAGCTACCATAATAACAGAACCAACCGTCTGACCTTTGACTTCCTCCCAGAGGGGGACAACACAGTTCCGGGAATCAATGCAGACTCAGACTTCATAGATTCCCTGCTCAAATCGGGTTCTGGAAATGATGACTGGATGAAAGATATAAATTTGGATGAGATTCTCGGTAGCCACTCGTGAATTTGGGTCACAAATGACTAAAAATGGACCCACAGCTTAGAGCTCGTAGAGGTATGTAAGGTGAAAAGGATTACGTTTGTAAGTAATGTTAAAACGGACTTTTATAGACTCATTATTATTACCCAGATATACTGAATTGCTTTGTATTGTATTTACTGTGAAAATCAATTGTGTTCCAAGTACTCTGCGTATTTCTTCCTGGTGTATTGGCCAAGAAATTGCTTTTCTATGCAGTCACTGTTTTTGTGGTCTGTGCTCTGTGCTGTCTTATAGAGTAAAATACAAAATTCACACTGTGAAAAGAAAATATTGCCGTTATTTTCCTTTTCATCCTGGTTTGTGTTTCAAAGTCTAGCATCACGTGGTATTAGCTTTTCCAGTGTTTTGCTGCCAGACACAAGCGAGCTTGCAAAAGCATTTTTTCTCCTTTACTTCCTTCTTGTTCAAACCTTTTCATCTGTGGTAGTTACAGTTTAAATTATGTAACCATTATTTTTTTCATGTTATATTTAATAATTATTGGAATAGTAATTAGACATTATATTACATGTAATTAATAAAATTTATTTGACTCAAGTTGTGCATTTGTTGACTTTATTTAATAATGAATAGTTTGGTTTACTACATCTCATACTTCCAACTCAGCGCATGTAGATACTCTTAAAGGATGCTTTGATGTTACATTGTTAAACACACCAGGTAAGGCAATTTCCCACTTTACAGGGTTAATGTGTTGAAATGGCACACTTTAACCCAAATGGCAACCTTCTCATAAAAATAAACAAGTAGTGTTCAGTGCTTAAACTTAACCAAATAGTTTTTAAGGCACTAAAGAAGCTTCTTGATTGTTTGTTTGTAACTGCCCAAATCTGTCCATGCAGCTTTTGGTACCTAAAGCTAACCAGCAAGTAAAAGCAAAAGTGAAAGATGGATGGAAACAAGTCAGCAGAGCGACTGAATACCAAAGAACCAAATTAAACACACAAACAAAACCTAAACTGTTTTCTCCAGGCTGACAAAAATGGGATTATGCATATTCATTTTATCCCCAAAAGACAGACAAGATATTCTGGAAGTCATTTTTGAGCATATAAATCAAACGAGGACAGCCTTCTTTCATCTTAAGTATTGTCAAAATTAGGAACATCTTATCTAAGAGTGAGAGAAAGAAAAATACTGCATGTATACACATAGTCCTTCTACTCTGGACTATTGTTTATTAGGGTGTCTCAGTACTACACTGAGAGAAGTGAGGCGAAAGTGTGCGATACTGAAAAGAAAGCGAGTGATGATTCCTGTATGATTTTTTTTTTTCCCCAATACAAACATCAGCTTTTAAAACAAAATGTTCAGCACTGGCTGAACTGAAACAACCATTATTCTAGATAATTACACCTGCAGACGAGTGTTGCTGAGGGACTGTAATATTGTTATGTAATGATGATTTGCACAAAATGTCATTGAACTCAACCAGTGTAATTTCTGCTGTGTAATGTATTTTAGCCAATAACGCTCATGATTACAAAATAAAACATGAGAAGCCTGGAAATTTCTTTACAGTATGTCTTCTCTGAAATAAAGGCACAAACAATTATAATAATTAAAAAATATAACAAAATGAACAACTTACAGAGAGTAAGTCTCACCCCAACCGGTCGCGGCAGATGTCTGAGCCTGGTTCTGCCAGAGATTTCTTCCTGTTAAAAGAGAGTTTTTCCTTCCCACTGCCCCCAAGGGGGTCATATGATTGTTGGGCTTTTCTCTGCATCAGAGTTTATGCAGATGTTTTGCATTGGAGGTAATTAGTGTAAGGTTCATGCATTGATCTAAACTCTTTGGCCTGATGTAAGACCCAAATTGGATGTTATTATGATAAGATGATGCACTGGCATGTAACGGTCCTGTTCAGTATCTGGCACCGCCTCTCGGTCAGGTGAGCCACGTATACTTTACCGATTGCTTTGAAAGACGTGAACATCAACAGTGAAAAATTATCATAATATAAAGAACACAAACAATTCCTCCTTGGGAATTTGAATTGTTTTGGGTCCACTCTATTCTTTGTTTTTGATTTTTGTTGTTGTTGTTTATTGTCATTGTCTTGCTATTTTCAGAGTTATCTTTCCAGAGTTTCAGTAGCTAAACTATTAATTTGGTGAAAAAAAATTCATATATCGACATTTATAAATACAATGAAATATAGAAAACTGATGTGTGTAGTATACAGGTTACCGCGCGGTTCAACAACACATCAGCATAAGAGCATTTATTTAAGTAATAACTGGTAACAATGCTAGTGTTTTCCCAAAATACCCCTGACAGCATATTGCCGCTCGAGGCGGGGCTAAACGTGGGCAGTCAGGGATCTCTCATGTTTTTGAGGTTGATGGTGTGCGTTGTAGTTACCTACTGTGACCACAAGAGGGAATCAACATATCTTTCTGTTCAAGTTAAGCTTTTCAATGTTCACTTCCAAGGCTTTTAATTTGAGGCTGAAAGTGAAAGGTTCAAAAACCTTTAGGTGGGCGTCGGTTTAACGCGCTGTGTAGTTTGCGTCCGATCCCCGGCCCTATGACGCATGTCTTTCCCTCTTCTTCCTCCGCTTTTCTGTCAGTCTTCACTGTTCCTATCGAAAATGAAGCCATAAGATAAAAAGGCCCCCCAGCTTCTGGTGAATGCTGAAATAAAATTGCTTGTGTCAGTTAAATTTATTATTTGTTGTTGAAAATGTTAACCTTTATTTTTTCTTTAATTTCAGTGGTAGTTTGAATCATTTTAATAATAGTAATAGGTTTATATAAAATGTAATAATTATTTTAAAGTGTGTATAACTCACTAGTTAGAGTAGTAATGCATTTCTCTATATATTTCAGAGTATCCACCTTCGAAGTATTGGTTTGAAACTGGCATCACTATGTATAACTGGATTCAGTAAAATGGGTATGAAGCTTCAAGTAAACTGCATAAAAATGTTAGTTGATAAAAAATGTAAATCAAATTCATTAATCGAAATACACAGTGCCTAGTCCGGTGCTAAACTGGTATGAACAATGACTTTTATTTTGACAGTTACCGGAAGTACCGCTTCCCAACAGTTCCACGGTTTGACCACTAGAGGGCTAACAGTGCCTTCCGGTATAGCCTAAACTCCAACTTACTTGTTGGAAAAGGTTTGTTTAGTACTTTAAGTTAAGTCACCCTCTACTGGTCACGGGGATGCCGCTATTTTAAGGTAAATCCGCGTTAATTCATACTTGTACCTGCTAATTAATACACGTTGAAGAATTACACTGCATCCTCAGAGCAGCTTCATGGTAGCAAACTACATTGGCAACTATAGTTTTCCTACAAACTAAACTAAAATGTTCTCAAGGATACAGAGTTTGCCCTACATTTGACATATTTCAGTGGAATCAGTAATCAATCAATAATTCTTTTGAAACCAAACATTTTAGAAAAATGTGTGTGAGGTATGTGGTGGGTGCTGTATAATACAATTAGAATCCATGCTTCAAACGATAAAAAACAAAATATGACACATGGAAATATTACCACAAAGTATATACTTTATTTTAGGCCAATTTCAAAGTATCATATGAAGAAAGATATACTGTAACAGAATTTATTGTTCTAAAACACATGCACATTTCTATCAAAAAAAACAAAAAAAAAAAAAAACAAAAAACAGAACAGATCATTACTGAATATAAATTCATTTCATGTGCATTTAGAAAACTCTAAATACAAAATCCTTTAACTTGTGATTAGTTCTACTGCTACAATGAGAGTCAACAGCTAATATGCTCTGACAATTACACACTAAGCATAAAATCAGGTCTGTGTGACAAAATGCATTGATGCATTAAAATGAAAACTAGCCGTGCAATACGAGCACTGTGGTGTACCACTCATTTTAGTTGCATTGTTCTCACCAACACTGTTCATCCATCTTAAAAATCCATCAACACGTGATTTAATATTCAGTAAAATCAAAACTAAAAAGAGGTTTCTCACGAATAAAAAAAACCCCCAAATGCTACCCATTTAGTATTGGTTGGCAACAGAATCAGTGTGACATCCTGCAAAGCCTAAACCAAGGGCACGCACAGCAGGCTGATTATTCAAAGGTTACTGCAGTAATGCAAATATGTAGTCATTGTGTAAACATCAAAAAAAATAACGTGATTATGTGAGAATTGTCAGTGTGTTGTCTCAACTGCGGCCGAGTATGTAAACATGTGAGTGCTTGTAGAAGAATCGCTCTTTTCTCTGCTCTGAAACCTCATCCTTAAAAATCTCAAGGTTAGTCACTCGAAACAACCATCCCAAACAGAAGGGGAGGGGGGAAAAAAAAAAAAAAAGAATCTCTCTCAGCTAGACGTGCCCATTAACACTTAAAACATGTTCTCATTATTAGCTTATACAGTTTGTTCAAACACAGGCTGATTTACAAATCATACCGTTTGTGGACTCTAAAGATAGAAGCAAAATACAAGTTTTTAGTGTCATTACAAAAACATCTTTGGAATCTGCATCAACAATTCCTGACTGAGATATCTGATTGTTTCTTTATTATGCCACCAAAAAAAAAAAAAAAAAAAAAAAAAAAAAAAAAAAAAACACACACAACAGGCAAAAGGAAAAACTCACCACCATCAGTCACACACTGATCCTCTACTCTACCCCTTGACATGACTCTTAAACCTGCTAAAACTTGTCCTGGCTGCAGTCTATAAACCTTTCATATAAAACACTCAACACAGCGTCGCATAGACGGGGGGGCGGGGGGTTCCAACATTGTAACTGTTGTATACTGTATGTGGTCATAAGGTTTCATTGATCAAAGAGCTATACTTTGTTCTGAGCCAAGAGACCTGTCTTTTTGGTTAATGTTCAGTAAAGACAGTGAAAAAAAAAAAAAAAAAGCTGCATGTGAATATCAAAAATACAATAACATTAAAGTGGATACAGTAAAGCAGAAATGAGAGAATCAGATAAATGGGTTTAAAAAGAGTCCAAACAGAATCAGACCACCAAGATTAAGTCCTGGCTGGTTTGATCTCATTGAAGTGACGTGCTGTGATATAACAGACGACCCTGTTTAAAAAAAAAAAAAAAAAATTCAATTATTCAATGTATGAAAGAAGGAAAAAAAAAGAAAGTAAAATGCCATTTGATCTAAACTATCATACATATATAGTTATCTAAAAATAGAACACTAAAAAAGATAAAACGACGAATGGATTGTGAATCAGGCTGGGATAAAATTGAGATAGCAAGAAGCTAGGCGTTTAAAACCACCCTCTCCTGTTTAAAAAAAAAAACAAAACCCCAAACATACAATTTTGATCATTGAACATTAGAGGGAAATATGCCTGCCGTTTATGGGAACGGCGGTGTGCTTGTTGCTGAATTATAGAAATGTGGGTATTTATTCGTGTCGCTCGCGTCTCAAAAAAAAAAAAAAAAAACAACTGAAGGCACTTGATCTATCAAAGGTTTAACTTAGACTTGCTGGCACAGCCAAGCAGCGGTGTAGTCAATCCCCAGGTTCGAACCCCTCCCACCCCCACCCCAAGCAACATGGGCCTCACGTTACCTTTACTCCAAATCAGTATTGTTCTTTATGCTCCAAATACATCATTTTTGGTTTTTCAGGCTTGTTGAAAAAAAACAAAACAAAAAAACAACAACAACAAAAAGAATAAAAACATGAGGCCAAATATAAAGCTACTAGCTAGATGCAAACGTCCCAAATACAGTTAAGTAGTGATGCGTCACACTATTTTGCAAGAAAGAGGCTCCAGAGACTCCAGGGGATAACTGATCGTGGCAGAAGAGTGGAAGCACCTGCCCAGTGGGTAAATATGCCCTAGATTCACTGACAGGCCTGTGAAAGATTTGGGGACCCTTGCATAATTGTCTGTTCATAGGCCAGCCTTGAAGACACAGACAAAATACAGAGATAACACAACCAGTGAAGAGAACAGAACAATACTGCCAGAAAAAAAAAAAAAAAAAAAAAAAAAAAAAAAAGGTTGGCCTTACATGCTGACACAGACACAGAAGTCCCGAGAGGCTTGCTGAAATGTCTGATAAAAGCATCTATGATTCCTTCACAGATTAGAGCAGGCAGAAGTTCAGAGTGTAGGTAGAGGAGCGAGGAAGGAGTGGCCAGCTCGGCTTTTCTATAACCATGTGAGGAAGCTCTCCTTGTCGAGCTTGGTAGCTGCCAGCACAGACTCCATGTCATTGAGGATGTCTGAGCTCAGCGCCTCCTGCAGGCTGGGCATCAGCTCCTCGCCTTCCACCGCCATGCTCTCCCCCTCCAGGGTGCCCAGATCTACGTCTGTTCCAGGAATGGTATCCAGGTAGTCAGGGAAACGACTGGGCTGTGTTGCCATGGAGGGTGCAAGTGGGTCCCCTGATGAAGAGGGAAAAAAACCAAAAAAAACAAAACAAAACAAAACATGTCGATATTGTTTGATGTTACTTGCTCCAGAACAGGTGTGAAAAAGTTTCTCAGGGCTACAGCAGTTCAGTACCAGTCACTTTTAACCTCAACTTCAGCTAGTTAAAAAAGAAGGTATGATTAGATGTAACTTAACCAAAATGAATTGGCATATCTTATGCTAATTATGTATTAAAATAGTTCACTTTAATTCATTTCAGTAAAGACTTGTGAACAAAAAGGCTTTCGGTTATGAAGGGAATGCAGAAATATGTACAATAATAATCAGCAGCCGTGAGCAAATCATTAAAGCCAAACCAACAGAGTCGAGAATTCAGGTCAGATGTTTGCATCTGTTTAGGATTTAATGTTTTGATGTGCACATACATCGAGCATTTAATCAGAACAGTATGACATGTGAAACAGATACAAATGTCATTATGTCCATCTCCTCATCTCTTAGGCCTTTGTATGATCCGTTTCCCTAATAGGGGGACATTCTGTTTTCAGGACAATAAAAATCTTTTTTGTTCTTATATTAAAAATGAAGCCTTTCAGATTAAAAGCTGCCATTTTTTTAAAGACTCATGTCTAAGTTTGCAGGAAGCAAATGGCAAGAAAGGAATCCGGCTAAATTGTTCACACTGAAGAACCTTTATCTGACTGGTTAATGAAAATGTTTAAGCACCCCTCGGCAGGAGATGGTTCCAGCCTGTTTATTTTGATTGAGCACTTCTATTCCACTTTGGTCAAAATATTAGTCCCTGTGGCTCACCTGTATCCATCTCATCCACACTGTTCAGGAAGTCATCTGGAGTGCGAGGGACACTGTAGCTGCTCATACTCAAGCCGCTGTCTGTGCTCTCATCCCTGGAGTGGTAGGTCCCGCTGGAAACGCAGAAATGATGAAATGTTGGTTAGAATCGCTGCTCTGTTACCAATGAACTCTAATGGCCTATACTTAACTCTACTTTAGAAGTGAACTGTTGAAATCAGCGGCCTTAACTCCCTTTACCTACCTACATGCACATTTGAATGGTTCAACCCTCTAGAAAGGCTACGTGATGACTAATCTGCAGTGACACCATTGAAAGTGAGCTCCACTTTTTTTTTTCTCCTCCAATCTATACTCTATTGCAGTACATAGGCAAAGAGCAGCAATGAAAGGGGCAACTGAGACAAAATGAGAGAGAGGACATTTGACAAGCCTATACTAATTAGCAGAAAAATATGTAGGCAGAGTATGGCAGAGGCACGATGAATGAGGCCATTGTGAGCGCAGAGGAGTGCAGGGAACAGGGGGAGGAGGGGAGATTAGGTTGGCCTGTCTACTGACTGGACCACATGTTCTCATGGCCTGCTTGCTATTCAGCTCTTTTCCTCACTTTGTGTGCTCACAGAAGAACTAGAGCTTGAACTACTAGAAATTATTTCCCAGCATACCGTGGGGCAGCATTCACACGATAAAAAGCTTCCTGTACCTTTGTTGTTCAAATCTGTATACCTTCAGACCAGCAGATTTTTACTTTATTTATTTTATTTATTTATTTACTTATTGGGGTGGGTGGGGGGGGGGCAATGTCTCACTCTTAAAATAAAAGAGTGGTCTTGTATTATTTCATAACTTGCGTCGCCATTTAAGCTCTGACTGACTTTACTGCAGCAGTTGTACACCAGAGGTCATCATTGAACTCCAGGCACAAATCTGCTGCTCTGAATGAGTCATTACCATGTGAACAGGGTTAAGGCCCAGAGTTTGGCCTTCTGTTTTTACTACCACAGCTCAAAAAGTTATGCACACAGATCCCTAAAACAGGATAAAGTCTGATAGGCTGAACCAAAAGTCAGCTGGTGCCAATCAGACTGTAGCGGTTGATTGTCTCCTTATTTTGTTCCACACTGAACACGCCTGGCTTATGTATGAACCGAACCTGTTGAGGAATGGATCAGAGCTGTTGGCCGTCATGGTCCGGGCATCTTGAGCCATAGGGGAGGACACAGGGTTTGTGCTGCCATCTTGATCCATACTGGTAGGCAGCTGGTTCCTTAGAGCAAGCTCCTGCGGATAATAAGACGCAAAAAGTCATGAGCAACACAGTCAACACCTCCCCTAACATCCAAAGCTAATTATACACAGCTAGAGCTTCATGGAGGCGTTTTTTTACAGCCTCGCTGGTCTGCTGTCAGACATGTTGGTCTCCATTTCTCTCCTTGCACGGTGTCATATTACATGAGGGGCCGGCCACAGTTGTAGACAATTGTTTTCTACACATGAGGAATCAGATAAGGTTGAGGATATGAAGTCATGTTTTTCTTTTTCACCCCCTTCCTTCTAAGGGGATGTGAACAGAGCTGACCATAGTCACCATTTTCAGCTCTCATTAAACTTCTACAAAGACACTATTAGAAATGCACTGATGATACTTTTTTTCTACTTAGTATTTGGTATCAGCAAGTAAAATAAATCAAGTATAAGTAGTCAGTAATAAGATTAAGTTTCAAACAATGACCGATAGCCTTGGCTCAGTGACACTGTAGCATGTAGTGCAGTATAGGTTGCTGATATCTGCCATCTGTGCATTCCTTGAAACAAAAGTGAAGCAGCTTATGCTTTCAATAAGTACATAAAGTAAATTTACCTCTTCAAACACACAGCTGTTGCAGTGAAGTCTGGAACAGTTTCAGCTAAACCAAAAGCTGCAGTTGTGTGATAAATGACCTGCTGACACTATCAAAACCACGTAAAGCTAAAGCTAGCTAAACCGGCTGTCTGAGCAGCACACGCTAGAATTCACATGGCAAGGCATGTCTGATGGCTCACCTGCATTTGAAGTTGCAGCAATCTACATTGTTTTGTGGCATTTCTACAGTTTTTCACATTTATGTTGCCATACATAAGTGAAGGACTAACTATAAGCTAGTCATAGTCAATGCAACATCAATAATTAATTTTATTTCCTGTACTATTAATTACCTTACAAAGGGGTTTTAAGTAGGCCACTCACCTATTCTTCATTACATAACTGCTTAGTGCATACATTACCATTTGTGTCAAGTTTTGCTCCAAAATTGAACTCCCTATACATGCCTAACGTTACACAATGTACTCCTGACACACACTACAGGATTTGTAAATAAATTATAGCCACCATAATCCAAACAAAGCAGAGTTACAGGGGTTTCGGGTTTATTGGAATCTAGTGGCTAGACAGAACCCCTCTTTATATCTTTGCCTGGTCTGCAGTGCCTTTCCACATTTTATTTTCCATTTTAACCAGTGGCCGTGGATGTCTGAGGTTTGGATAATCCAGTTGCTCAGGTTTCCTTACATAACTGATGAATTTCTATCCGTCATTTTAATTGTGTTTGTCTACACAAGACACTAGGTGAAATCAGGCAGCTTCACTGAAATAACCCGGTCCCACTTTTGCTCACGAGCACTTGTCATGCACGTAACAAAAACATAAATTGTAAATAAAGTCATAATTCTGATTTTAAGGCTTTTAAAATAGTTAATAGTTGAAAGTATCTGAAAGAAAGCGTTTGTGCTCATCATGCTCTCATAATCTCCTTCTTTAAAAGCCAACAGTAACCAGGCTACATAAGCATGCAGAGCATATTCTCTTAAAAAGGACAGTTCAAATAATTTTCCCTTTATAATCCAATGCATGCACACAGGTCACGTCCTA
The DNA here is from genome assembly GCF_013358895.1 of Oreochromis aureus. Classification (NCBI taxonomy): domain Eukaryota; kingdom Metazoa; phylum Chordata; class Actinopteri; order Cichliformes; family Cichlidae; genus Oreochromis; species Oreochromis aureus. The sequence goes on along the minus strand of NC_052955.1, from coordinate 7,937,869 downwards.
CAGTGAACTTTAAACAACCCATCTGAACCCATGTCATGGTAAACAAAGTCACCAGCACTCTCATTCATAATCATAAAGCGCCAAATCTGGTACTATGACACAGCCTTGAGTAAACTACTGCTCCACCCTGCGTGGGTGGCACCACTGTGACACATCAACCTTAGGAAGTGATAATTATTAAGGACGATGACTCACAAGACTTCACTGCAGGGTGGTGTAACAATAAAGACTGATCAAAGAGGCTTAGGATCCACCACTATCCCTGCCAAGATTTTAAAGCTGTACATTTTAAAGTGTAAACATTTTGCTGCTGCACTCATTCAGCAAATGAACAGTTTGAGGTTCAGTGTCCTGGTGGAAACATACTGAAGAGTATTTGTTCTTCCATGAGGCCCTGGCACTTCCAAAAGGCCTTAAAAATATTTTGAACTGCTTTAACTCTGATTCCTGACCTGTGGTCTCTGCCGAAGCAGCTCCTGTTGCTTCAGTCTCAGTCTTTCCTTCTCGATCTGCTGAAGTCTCATCTGGTTGTTGCTTCCCATAACTCCACTGATGCTGGGAGGCAGCTGCCCAGGCTGTTTCACTGGAGCACTCTGGGAAATTCTCTGCTGGTTCAGAGCTACAAAACCAAAATAAAGGTTGTTTAGATATCAGTCGAAAGCACATAATGCAAAGACACCAAATGTTATAACAGCAAGGATAAACTTTGCAAAAAATGGTGTCTAACTGCTTTGTTGTAAAGGAAATACTGAGGACAATCATTATACTTTCAAAATATTTTTTAGGCAAAGCGGGGGGATATTCAGACCTGACAGCAAAACTTACGTGCTGTGCTTATGAGACACCTTTATCCTTTGGACTTTACTATATTGAGATACATGCAAATTTAACAATGTCAGCTCTCAGAAACTGGGAAAATAAAACTAACATACAGGATTTCTATTTAGCAGACTAGATAGACTAGAATCTTCCCATCTCTCTTCAGAAACTTCCTGCTACCTCACCTCTTTAATGCATCACTGCATTTAAATACTACATAACAAGACCAACCACTTGTGCATTTGTCGACATAGTGAAATTGCAAAAGAGGATCCAGTGCAGCAGGTTGTGTAGGACAAGGGAAGTCCCAGCACAAGTTGTCCACCTAGTATCTAAAACAATCACTATTCCTGTAAGACCTGATCTCCTCCCACTCGCTGACTAAGACGAGCTTTGTTAGTTTTGTACATTGCATCAGTCGTGACTTATCCTTTCATTGTGCGTTTTGTTTCCTTCTAAACAAATCGCAGCTTATCCCTCGAGACTGACTGCCTCCTTACCCTGGCTTGATGTGTCCACTTAAGCTGATTTAACGCATGCAATTTGATTGCTCTGTGCCCATTAATATAGTACAGGCCTACGTAAGGTAATGCAAACACAGTACCACTTCTAAATTTATGTTTAAGGCTCTTTTACACAACAAATGTTGCTGCATTAAGCATTTGTAAGCCAACTACATGTTTACAATATCAGAACGAATGTGTTTGTACTGAAAACACAGCTGTTCCCAAATGAAATCTTTGTTATTCTTCAGTGTAGCGGGGGTGGGTCTAATAAACATAAGTGTAAAGCACAATGTGATGCTGCAATCTATGCATGCAAAGTAGGTCACACATTTGCAGTGGAGTAAATGTGAATGTGTTGCACCAACAATAAAGGAGCCAACGAGGTGTGCTGTTTGCTTATGTGCTTGAAGCGCCAATCAAAACAAAGCTTTAATGGGGCGGGGGCGCAATATTCATGCGGGTCTGGCCCTCTCTGTTCTGTCCTGCCCGCCCCGGCACCTTTCTCATCACCATTCAATCACTGTCTGTTTACACTATTGCAGGGGCTGAATGAACCATAGCTGAGGGCTCTCCCTGGGAAGCTTTGGAGGCCCCACCTTGCCTTGCCTTCCACCGTCCCCTCCCCTTTCTGACCGCAATGTCTCCCCAGCAGCCCCACCCCAAGCACACACACACACACAGACTCATGTAGGCAGCTTCCCTCCCACACATGTCAAGAGAATCCGTGGGAGACTGTTACTTCTCCCTGCTTCTTATCTTTGGCAGATATTGAAGCCTTTTGTGGCTGAAGCGCTCCGCCATCGGGGCACCATTAACTGTTCTCATGATGGAGTCTCTACGCATGGGCCATGTCAGCAGCTGTAGATCTGTTAAGGCCTTAGCTTTGAAGACGAGTTGCGTAAAAGTGATGGGACACATATGGAGAGATCCACTGATACACAAAGCCAAAAGATAAAGGAGAAGTTCTAATGTCAAAACCTGGGTCTTTATTTTGACCCCAGTTTCTATTTATGACAGTAACCTTTTATTCGTGTGAACACTGCCAAAGGGAAGTCAGCTTCCAATCACCTCCTCCTCCAGCCAATTTGCAGAACAAGGTGAAAAGATCCTGCAGAACGATCGTGTAGTTTCGCCTAATTTTACAAAAAAAAAAAAAAACTACAAAAATCAGAAGATTTACTAACCTTGTGAGTTCTTTGCCAAGTAAATTATGCACAACAAAACCATGTGATTAGTTAAAATCAACGGTTTCCTTCAGGGGAGCAAAGTTCCCGCTGCAAAGTGAAGTCAAGGACTCTTTTTGCAGACCAAACAGCAACAATAACCAATGTTACTGGAGGAACTATGCACAAGCAATGCAGATATCAAAGAAGGGAATTACATCTGTGGGTGAGATAGTTGCCAAGGATAGGTTCATTTCAGGGCCAGACTGATATTTTAAAAGGAGGCCACTCAAGGCAAAGAAGACGGTGTGTGAGAGTGTGTGTGTACTTTTGGAGAGGTGGTTTGAGTAAGCAGCACATAGAAGTAGTGATTGTCGGTGAGCCAGTCAGATAAGAGACAAGTTAATGCTGTCTGCCTTTTGTCTTCTTCACGCACTCCTGCAACACAACGAGCCAGCAACACAACCCTTTATCAGTCAATCGCACTGGCAGGCATATTACACCACAAGATCACCTGGGGCAGGTAAAGATGAGGGTGTGCCAGCTGTGGGAAGCTCTCTATATGACCAGGCCTCAGCCCCTTTTAAGACTTAGTAAATATTTGCCTGCTTTCGATTTAACAAGTTTAAGAAAAGAAAAAAAAAAAAAAAAAAAAAAGGCATCTTGGGAAGGTGTTGTATTTCTAGCGTCAAGATAAGTAAAGAGGCAAAACAGACTGGATGTGATGCAAACAAAGTTTTATCATCTTGTACTCAGTAAACTAAAACCAGCCTGTGCCGACTTGGCTGTGAGAGGCATGAAAAAACATAAGTCAGGCGAAAATCAAGAGTGTAGGCTAACAGGTTATAATACAGCTGTATCTGACACTTCTAATAGAAATCTATTAATGCTTACACTTCCATTTAATGGTCACCAATTAAAAAAAAAAAAGAAAAGATAGGAAGGAATATTTTTTAACATGGCAAAACTCAAACATAAGCTATCCAAAGTACTCTGGGATGCTGTTTGAGAATTAAGAAGCTGCTCCTGACTTTTTCCACATGACATTTCTTAATTGTGTTTGTATCACAAATGCCAAACTATCCTATGACGGCGGCATTTTCAAAAAGGTTCCAGCTTTTCTGGTCTAGTACTCTGACAGTACTCAAACAGTATTACACCAAGTCTTCAAATGAAAACATTGAAGTCCCAGGGGAATTTTTTGGTCTTTCTGCTGTCATTTCCTGTATGTGCCCACAGCAACACATACAGGAAATGATATCCACATTAGCCAGTCCCCTTTTGAACTCCCACGTCACCGTGGACTCGCAGCTTGCTCACCACCTTTTTGGATCTTAAACAGGATGCATGTTTATCCCATCGTCATTTTCTCTCTATTCCTCAGTTTTTCTTTCCTCCCCTTTCGCCTTGCCCCCCTCCACCACTCCCATACCCTCCCCTCTTTAGAGTTCTTTGACTGAAAAGGTCTGGAACAGATTAAGAGTTGGAACACAGAATAAAGAGGCCTGGCAAAGATTCAAGTCTGTCTGGAGCTACAGCAGAATGGGGCTGTGCCTGCACTGGGCCTCACACAGGGGGAAGGCAGCCGGCAACAACCCTCAGTTAAAGGCACTCTGCTGCTTTTCTTCTCAAAGCTCAAATTAGCCTCCATTATCAAAGCAGTTGGCTTATGATTGAAGACCTACATAGCAGCAGTATAAGGGTTTCTGAAGCGCAGGAGCTTACTTAAATAGTACAAAAGTACAAATGCATACCAAAAAAAATGATAACAAACAAAACTACTTGAAATTTAAAAAAAACCAGTTCAAAGTTCATAACATTTACAATTTTTCGTAAACCTAAGAAGGTACAAACTGCAGCAAATGAGAAATACAAGAGGTATAAATGTGACGTTTTAACAATTATTATTAAAAAAAATTTATACCATGTGGAACAAAATCATGTTTATGGCACATAATGAGTTAAGAGCCTGTCTCTTTCACTCTTTCTCCCCCTCTCTCGCTTTCAGGGGCCCAGCAGCCTTGTGTGTTCAAGACTTATAAATCTTCAAAGAGCTTTGCCGATTAAAGCCTCCATCTCTCCCCAGCTGCCCCACTCCCCTTACAACTCTGTTTTGAACTTTCCTGTCTGCTTTCAGAACAGGGACACACAATTGCTTACATAAAAATTGCCCTTTAAGTGGCCATGCTCGGTAAAAAACTAACACTAAATTTAAGCGGGCCGCACGCTGATTCACACATGTTGCCTTTGTGAACCAGGGTAAAGTTCCCTGGGGAACACTTCAGTGATGAAAAGCATGTCACCTGAAGAATAAATGAGTCAGAGTGACATAAGCCCTCATCTCTGGAAGTCTTTCTGGCACACGGGAGGATTAGTTTATTCCCATGGCCACAGAGTAGTCCGAACACATGTACCTGGCTCTGTCACTAATTCACCAACCCCAACCACCACACACTCGGAGCTAACTTTAGTTTGGCCCGAGGGATTAATGGCAAACTCAGCTGTTGTGCCATAACTAAAACGACTGACAAAAGTTTAGGTGTGAATTTCGAGGGTGGGGGTTTTCACAAAATCTGCCTTCAACCACCAATGCTATGTCTAGATAGCCCAAAGCACTCTGGTGTGGTTACATTAACTTTGAACCAAAAGTGAAGAAGGAACACCTCCCCAAAGCGTGAACATTTTTTAATTATATTTTCAGGTGTCTAACAATGACTTTCCTATATTTAATCAATACAACACGCTTTAACACTAACAATCACAGTCCAAGGCAAACTCACCATAACGTGGCTCAAGTCGTGGGTCCAGCCAGGATGTGGTCTTGTTCTTGTGATTGATGTAGTAAATTTCTCCCTCTGCTGTAATAGCCTGCTCCCAGCCATCAGGGAGGGGTCCTAAAGGGACGACGCCAAAAAAAAACCAAAACAACAAAGTCTAAGAGATCCTACAGGTTCAATCTGTGCTTTAATTGACCGGCATAATTTTTTTAAACTTCTTACAGTCAGCTGACAAAGAGACCAAAACAAAGCAAAAACTTCCCATATAGAAAGCAAAAGGAATAAATAGGCAGAAGAATTAGAGACGGTCATAATCTTTCATCTCAGAATTAATGATTGCCATCAGCCACTGAAATCAAACAATCCTGTCTGTCAACAGTTGACAGATGCATAACAATGGGTTACCGGATCGGTAATCTCTAATCTCTACCCAGTTTCTGATCTGGCCTTTGTCCAAAACTGGCCTTTCTGACATGTAGCACCAAATTGAGATGGTTCACTTCAGATGCATTCTAATACTGGAAACTCTGTTTGTTTAGATGAGGGGTGGCGGTCGGGTAGAGCGTGCGAGAGGAAGGACGCGAGGCTCACTCGCTTGCTGCGATTTCAGTGGACCGATTCCCTGCTATATTCTCACATGGCTTTAAAGGGCATCACACAGTGTGTGCATGTGCAAAAATAGCTATTGAGTCACAGTTCCCAAACATGTCAAACAGGACGCGTAACGTTCTGCCTCAGTCTTCCCTCACCTAGGGCAAATTCCAACTGTATGGACAGACCTGAGGTACACCAAGTAGTAACAGGTAAGAACCAGACTGTACCTGACTTGTGCGGTATAATTTTTTCTTTTGTTTTGCTTTACATATGTGAACACACAAAAAAAATGCACTATGAACATTGTGCAAAGGAAGAACTGAAATAATTGCCATTCACTGCTGAAAATTACACAATGCATTTCATGCACTGCAGCTGATATAAAAACAAAATTTGACAAAATCAACAGATACACACCACTGGCTGGATTCATGATAGGTTGCGGCTGGACTGGCACAGAACTGGGAGGGGGAGGCTGGTTCATCTGGAGCATGGCCTTGCGTGGATCCTGCCAAGTGGTGGTCTGATCAATGTGGCTGTAAGGAGATAGGAGAGCCAATAAAAATAAGTCACAGAAATGACCATCTATGATTTACTAGAACTAATAAGCAGTAAGGTCAAACCAGGGATATGTCAATACAACACATAAATGATGACTCAGACCCATTTCATCAACCTCATGGACAAAAACACTGAATCTACCCCCCCCCCGTTCTGTAAATGATGACTGTTACTGGAAGCGAAACTCAATGTTGGCTTTGTGTGTTCCAGCTTGAATTCATTCTAGATTTACACTACTCATTCATTCATGATTTGAACACTTTTTTGTAACGGAACTGAATTTATGTATATTGAATAACAATGAAAAAAAGAAAAAACATTATATTATATTTGAAATAAGACAAAACAAAAACAGCACATTGCAAAAAATGAAAATAAGTCAAGTCAGGCTGAAAGCTTCTCGAAAATGTGTAGCGGCCTGTGATTGGTTTTAAAACACCCATTGTAACATCAAACAATGTTGCTCCATCTATTTTCTGGCTCATCTTTGCTGGAACAGGATTGAGGCTTGGGGGAGGAGGCATTGTGTTTCATTCTGTGAAGGCATTGATAATTAGTGCTTTGTTGGTACTTGTTGCTTGATTAAGATGGAAAGCTAATACAGGAAGCCCTCCTCTCCCGAGCAGGACCCTCTCTATTGAGGGAGGGTCAGTCCCAGGGCTCAATGCAGGGGGTCCTTTTTCCTGGAAGCGGCTCGGACACTACAGAGTGTCAGGGGCTTTAACAATCTGGCGCCACATTTACAAAGCTTTCACCTGCTTGACAAAGGCACAGACTGAGCTACGACCTAAAACCCCACTACTCACTTGTTTTCTCTTCTTTTTTTTTTTTTTTTAACTATCCCCTTTTTTTGAAAAAGAAACAAAAACTAATCTCATACAAAAAGCCATGAAATTCAAGTGTTTTTGTTTCATACATCACCACAAATCTTGCATTTGTAATGTAACTTGACTGAGTTATTTCAACACACATGGCAAAAATAGTTTGTTTGTCATGCACCTAAATGTTACCCACAGCTATCCATTATACCCCAGGTTCTAATGGTGTCCTTCCACCCACTGCGTTTCTTTACAACTCACTGTTAATTTGATCCCTAAACGCCATTAGCACAGATTTTGGAACAGCTGGGTGAAATGAGAGATTCAGAGAGTTTCTCTTGGCCTCTGCGGTAATCCCAGCCTGCCTGTCTGCTCTCGATCCCAGGCCAGAGAGCGAGAGGACCTGACTCAGCACTCCTCCCCCGATACAATGCAACCCATTTTGAAGCCCCCTCTTGTTTATGCTTTATTGATCAAAGGAGCTGCCAAATCCCCTACCGAACCCTCCCCCAGCCCTCACACGCACACACATATACACACACACACCCACACAAGCACCGCAAACCAAGCAAAATAGTTGGAACTGCTCAGACTGGGGTGGGGGGCTTGAGAAAGAAAGGTCAGGGAAAGGAGGGGCATATAACTGGAGAAAAGAAAAAAAAAAAAACAAGTGAAAGTTAAAAAAAAAAAAAAAATCTACAGAAGCAAATCCCCTGAATTCCATTGGCTGTGTGAGTTGCTGTGGTTCTGTTACAGTCCGAGTGCCCGCCCTGCCCCATTTCCTGCCTTTTTCCCCACTCTGGAAACTATGACATTTGTTATGGAGGGGTGGGGGGGGGGAAACAGGGGAACAGGGGAGGAGGCAGGGAGATGGGCACTAGGGTAAAAGGGAAGGGAGGGTTTATTGTAAATGAGAGGCCTGCACATCCTTGCATGTCAATGGCAAAAAAAACTGCTAAAAGTGGGGGGAAAAAAGAAAACAATGATAGGAACATAAAACTTTAAAACCTTAAAATCCAGATTCTTGAAGTTATGCACAGATGAAAGGTATATTGAATTTTCTATCAAAGACTAGTTAGAACTACCAACTTCCGTTGATCCAATCAACCACAACAACTGTAAACAAAGCCTCGGTTCAAAATACAGGCAATAATGATCTAAAAGCCTGTGATGAAATCTACTTTCAGTTCAATAGCGCTGAACAATATTGAAAAGAAACTGAGAAAACTGGTAAATGAGTTACCAAGAGTCAGTAATTCATCACCAGGTTTTAAAACTAAAAGATAATCGATTCACTGAACCTGCCACGAACCATATATGGTCAGCTGCACGGCTTCCTGTAGGTGAAACATAAAACAAAACAATGTCATGGCAACTGTTGGGACGGCTGGAGGCCACCAGTTGCTGTTAGGAATTGCTGATGATCTGCAACCCCACAGTCACAACTGCTCGGTGTTGTCTTTACATGTTTCTGACACCACAACGAGCACAGCAAGGCAGCCTTTGTACCCTGCCCCCTACTGCATACCCTGGGATGGGCAGCGGACTCACACAAAGATATTTTTGGGGTCGGTCCTAATCCATACAAGTGCAAAAAAAAGTTTATAATTTTTTAAGTAAGCTGTGAAACTGTGCTCTCAAAACTCTCAATCAAGCAGCGACCCCAAACATTAAGAGGATGCTTAAAATAAATGGCGTCTTTTGAGTCTTTACACACAAACTGTTGCTGTGTGATTACACACTGAGCACATGAATGGACAGAATTAAGTAAGTCTATATGCCACAAAAAAAATGTACCTATTTAGACACGTTTCAATCCATAAACAATGAACTAGCAGCTATATTCTATTTCTGTCACATGGTTTACATAAACAACAACATCGTCCTCCCCCAAATTAAGTCCTTTAAGGGGGATTTTTTTTTTTGTTAACACAAACATCTTTTGGCGTTCCAACCCCAAATCCTAGTTTAGATGACGGGACAACGTGGTGAAAAAAAAAAAAGGCCTCATGTTCGTCTGGGAATCATCACAGACAAACTATAACACATCATTTCTTCTGCAAATGACCAGGTACTGCAGCCAACAAGAGCACTGTCTTTCAAATGCAATCCATTACTTTCCATCTTTTGCTCAAGTTGTCATGTTTGACCGTGTCCTGCTGAGGCATGAAGGCAAAACTGTACTTTGCTGAAATGATATGGGATGACTTATAAGTTTCCTGCTCAGGACTAACTGGAGTAAAAATACAATGCAAAGTGCTTATCGTTAAGGACTGACTGAAAAGTCTGAGATTTAAGAGATTCAGGTTTCCGGAGTATACTGTAAAGGGTTCACAATCCCTTACGAGATCCAAGTGCAAAAGTCTGAATTCCCCCACTTGATTTTTCAAAAGCTGCAGTGAATTACTGTAGTATTATAAACTAGTATGACAAACACACAGCCTGCCTGTTTATGCTCATGAAAACTATGGCAGTTTGCATCTGGCTTTGTAGAGAATTTACTACTCAAAAAAATAAAGTCTCCAAATAACCTCTGCTACCTTCAAAACACCAGATCAAAGCTCGATTTCAGTCCAGGCTGACTGTTTATTCCACTGAAATTGCATGTCTTTAAAGCCAGATGTCAAGTGCTGCATTTCGCTGGTGTAATACAGGGGAGTGAAGCTATGAGAAGTGCAGCAGTGATGAAGCACTCCCACAGCTGAGTTGTCAAATGTTAAAAATGGGATCGTCAGACCACAGGAGCTCCACCCTGGGAGTATGTGCTTGGAAGTTGGTTGAAGCCAATGACTTAAGAGTGCACTGGGGGAGGCCAGATGTAATCAGGCCTCTAAGTTGAGGGTGACCACCTCCACTCTGGTTGACTGGAGATGCCTGGCTGCCTCTCTATCAGCAGGACATCATCAAGAGAGATTATTGGGGCAACCTTTGTGACCCCATTGTGGCTTTAAGTTTCCCTTTGAAGGGTGGTTTGTATTAATGAGGAAACTACTTCATGAAGTACCAGGACTGAATGTTCCTCGGTTTTTCTGCTGTTTATTTTTTAAGAGTAATTTCAAGATTGAAAGTAATTTTAGGGATTGTCGTGATTAAAGATTAATCGGTGGGGTTTAAGCAAAACTTGCCTGGCAAAGTACTCCGCGTAAGCACTTCTCTTCATCATTTACCAGGCAACATTGCAATCTAATTAATAGGTGCATATTTTTAGTCAAATAATATATAAATATTAAAATAAGGTTATCCGAGTATTTTGAGATATCTAAATCACACCTGAGAGGTCCACCTCTCAGAGACTACTTCTCTGTGGAGATGCCCTTAGTGACAGTGGAGGCATTGATGTCTGAAACAGAGGTGTTACATCAAACCTTTGGTAAACATTAGTCTGACTTTCTCACAGTCCGGTTTGTGTACTGAGCTGACAGGCCAAAGTTGAACAGGAAGGTTCTTGTCTGTGTGTGGTCAATAAACCAAAAGTTTGTCAAACACAAAGTTGCTCCAAATGAGGGCTTTGCACAAGCTTACAGCCCAGTCTTCCCAGCACCATTTGTGACTGACCAAGTGGTCTTAGTTTACAACGTCTTAGAATAAAATCCAATTTGCATATTTATCACTTTAACACTATGGAGATTTGAAGTCACAAAACAATTACATATACCATTTATTTCATTTACTATAAGATCAGTGTTAGCCAAACTATAAAGGTAAAAATTGTTAGTGAATTTAAAAATTAATTGATATTGTTTTTATTTAATTTATTACATCACTACAGTATTAATGACTAGATGAAAAACTGTCAAGTAGTTAGAGTCTGACTATGGTTTAAAAGACAACGTAACACTGCAATGGCAGCTTTATTTGCTCAATTGATGGCAATGTTTGGAGAGCCTAAAGCTTGAGTAGGCCATTTTTGCTTTAGACGCAGTAAATATTACCATGTTATCTGCTGGAATTGATTTATCAATATAATCTTATAGTTTAAAATCAGCATAACAGAGTTATTATAATGTACTACAGCAAGAGCATAAGGCCCAAGTAAACATCTTTCCTGTGCAAACAGGCAATCTCTGACTTGTATTTAGTGCAACAGATGTTCAGGAAATAACAGACAGAGTATAGTAAAAGCTGACTATTAGCCGATTTAGGATTACCCAGGACTCTGCAGCAGTGTAAAACTCAGAAAATAATTTGTTTTTTTAAAAACATAACACTAAAGAAAGGATTTATCAAAGTTCTTCACAGTGGATAATCATCTCCTAGCATATCTAATCATCAATCATCTTTAGCCAATGCAGAGTTAAACCTTAAGAGAGACACATAGTCTGTTCTTTTCGTGTGAAACCAAGCTCATCAAAACATTTAAAAAACCCAGTCGAGAAAAGACAAAAGTGTCCATCAGCACGTAGATCTACCTGCCCCTAAGGGCAGATAATAGCCTCCCCCCCTCCAGAGCTTTACACTGCTTTGAGCTGACTTCCCACGAACTGAAAGCTCTTTCAAAGCTGCATTTAATAAGCGCCCGGAAACAGTGATTACCCCTCCTAGTTCACCGGTGTGTCTAAATTAGAAACCTTCATTAGTTTATGACCCACCCCTGGAGACCATCCCTGCCCCCGTCCCACCAACAACCAAGGTGACCCAACCTCTGTGCCCCGGCTGTCATAAATCAAAGGCCGCAGCAAACTGCTGTGAGAAAGACGAAAGGTCAACAGACTTTGTTGACGTTCTCCCAGTATTTGTTTTTATGTAACAGCCAAAACAACAAAAAAAGACGGCATCCTATTTGACTCTGATTACCATTAGGGCTGCGACTATTGATCATCACCAACAGTTATAAAAATGTCTCATTTTTAAAAATTTGGTTTAAAAAGTGCATCACTTTTATCAAATGATATTTATATCGCTTCTACACCATTTGCTACTCTAAAGGAGAAAAAAAGTGCTAAATCTGTCACTTATCATCACTTATGATCAGTGGTTAGTATTTACACCAAAATTAAACTAAATTAAAAAAAAAAAAAATCAGAACTTCAGGTGTGAAGAAGAAGGTTAAAGTCTTAACAAAGCCACCACTCTCTCACCCCCATCTTTAAACTTCATGTCAGCCATTTGTCTATTTCGGGAAGGCTCACATGAGTCTCAACAGGCCCGTCGTCTGAATAAAGATCACTGTTTCGCTGCTGGGACAAAGGGGGAGGGCACAGTTTCTTTTGGCCCCTCTTCTAGTGATCTCCACATGGCTGCCATTTAACTTCATTGACACAGAGAGGCACCATCACAGAGTCACAGCTCCATTCATACCAAAACAGAGCATGACTTCTGAAGGAGTGAGGCATCGAAATCTGGAGACTCACTGACTCAGAGGCCAGTTATTGTTACGCATAATCCTGCAGTGCACTAATAAACAAATAGTACCTTGAAAAAAAAACAAAAAAAAAAACCCTGGGTTCATTTATCTCTAAGGACAACAGCAAGCAATCAGAGTGAAATGTGAACCCCCAACTCTCTGCTTTGCTAGCTGGTGACCAACTCCCCACCCCCACACGCTCACACACACGCAAACTCTTGCTCTGCTTCACTCTCTCTGCAACACATCTTGGTCAGACAGCCCCTGTTTATAAATAGGGGAGTGTCTTTTCCAGCAGCTCTGGCAAGCCTGCTTTTATTCCAGATCAAATATCTGCTCTTTGATCTGTATGGAAGATGTCTCCTCGCGTTTTCCGTACTCAAACACAAACACAGTGTACTATACTCACTCTGGTTGTATAACATGCCAGTTGGAAAAACAGTTAAGTCTCTGCAAAGAAATGTGTTTCACATCCCGTTAACATCAAACTTTATGCGAGTTGAAAGGAAGAGGCCGTCAGGTATATGCTATATAAACAGGTATATATGAATAATTTGCTAGTTTAGCATTTAAAAAAAAAAAAACTATTACTGACCAGTGAGATCTAATGTACATAGAAAGACTCTCAGTTAACACACCTGACTTGTGAACTTACGGCTTTTATACTGCCAATTTTATACACGTTATATTTTATTCTGCCTTTATCAGTATTTTAGGACTGCGGTAAAATACTCTAAAGAACCGCAAAGATCTCGAGTCTTTGAGAGTACTGTTTTGATTCTCCTATTCCCTGTCCATTATTTTTTTGGCCTCCACAAAATGGGCCAGATGTTCTCCAGATGTGCAACCTTAAAACATGTGGTAATGAAACCTCTCTTTTTTTTTGGATCCAAGTAAGTTTGAAGCTATCATGTTTGTCCAGACTCCGCGTCAGAGTGTAACATTTCCTAGAACTGACAACATTTTGCCTTTGAGAGAGTAAAGAATGAGGACTTCGAGTGTCAAGCCTTTTTTTAAACAAGAGCTGCTGAAGAGTTCATAAACTTTAGAACCCTTCACAATGAGCAGATTACATTAACATAAATTGTTGACAAGCACGTCACTTTTATGAATAATTCAACCCGTCTTTGCCCAGAGCTACAGACAGTGAAGAGATAAAAAGGGTAACGAATGCACAAAAAAGTATTAAAGAACAAAACCCCTCAAAACTTGAAAAGTAACCGATACATCCTGTGACAAGCCTAAAGGGCCTCTACAGTACCTGCAAACAAGAAATCTACATTACTATGGCTCATTAATGCGAAGAAGATCTACTGAGTAGCAGAGGAGCTTTGCAGAACTCTGTCCTTTTCTGTCTGGGGTAGCTACAGTGGTCCATTGTCTCTACTGAAACCTGAGACCAAGAAAAGGAGCACTAGATACAGCAGTCATCGCTCAAAAGACTTCTCTTGTTTGCTGAGGCCACCAAATTTAATAACCTACAATTTAACTATTGCAATTGTCTCTTTCTGGACACAGTGGCAACTATTGTGTAACAGATTTGAAAATCACTGTCAGCATAATGTATGCTGAACAGAGATGTAGTATCGAGAGCTGGGCCCTGTACTACGAAGCGAGTTCAGCATACCCAGGGTATCCTTCGTTATCCAGATTCACTCACCCTAACACTGGCGTTCGGGGTAAGCGGTTACACAAAGCTGGTTATTAACTCACTAAGTTAACCCAGGATTCCCCAATCGAGGTACGAGTGAGTTCACATGAAAGAGGTGGTGCTGGTAATGTCTGACCAATCACACTGATTAGTGTACTAGAAGCTGATTTTACAAAGGAAGAGTAAACTTTAAAATTAGAAAAATATGAAGAGGTTACATAAATGATGTAAGTATTTGTATCCACTTTGGTTAGAAAGCTATTATTAAAGTGTAGCCACTTGTGTGAGTTAATCGATAAAAATATCCCCTTAAGACATTGGAGAATCTGATGAGCTGTTATCAAGTATTCCAATCATTTTCAAATTTGCATAAAACAGTTACAGCTGCAATCTGTGTCTTAAGTATTTAAGAGTAAGTTAAAATACAACAACAGAATTCAAATATAGGCTTAGTCTATGTACAAATTTGAAATTAGGTTAGAAAGTGCAGTATAGGTGTCCTGTTTTAGGATCATATATTACTGACTAACACTTATCAAAGAATAGATTGTTGCTGACAACATGGGAATGAATTTATATTTATCACTGATGCTCAACAGGTTAACACAAAGACTTCAGACACTACTGAAAAACCATCTACTCTACCCACAGTGGGATTTTTCAGGAAGGGTGATGCCAGTTTCCAACAAACTGCCTGGTCAGTAGGCGGTGATTTCATACCTGCTGATCTCTAATCAGGAACCTAACCTGTTCCGGAGCAGGTTAGGGTTAAGGGTTAAACTTCAGAGGTAATCCAGAAGTTACCCAGATAAGATTAAATCCTGCTTTGTAGTACAGAGGTCTCTATAGAGACCTGTCACAAGACCAATTCTTTGGTAACTTTCATTGTGACAAACTAAAAACTTTGAACCTGTGATTGTGATGGTATTAAAATGTAATGTAATGAATATCACTGACTTTTCAAAACATTTCAGGTTGCAAGCATTTTGAGACTTTTACAAACTGTATGATGCACTTCATGGCAGCATACATACTTGAGGAAGTATCTCTGGCCAGAGGCAGTCTTGGCCATCTCCCACCCATCTGGTAGGGGCATGTCATCAGGAATCTCATAAGAAGACTGACGAAGATGTTGAGGAGAGGCCCCTGTTGAGCCCATGCCAGACAGTGAGCCACCAGAAACAGCTCCTAACTGCAAGGAAGCAGGGGATGAGTGTGCACGGACATGGTGAGGGATGAGCACTCCGCCACTCCCAGCATCGGTGCTGGCCTGTGTTGGGGTTGAGAGACAACATGAGCTGAGTCAGTTTTCTGTGGGGAGTTTGAGTGAAAATCCTTACTTAAAAACATCAATTATCATGTAATAATTAAAAAAGGCAATACGAAAATGTAAACACAAACTAAACATTTATGAAAGAATAAAAAAAACATGTTGCTTTGTTCGTTTCAAATACAAGTGCAATAATGGATTAAGAAACGAAAAACAGAACAGGCTTAATTTAATGACCTTGTGTAGTAGTCTAAATAATTTCTACCCATTTAATATTTGAGTCACTCCTTATAATTCGTAATCACTTTAAAGTGTATATAAATTCTATTCATGTGCATGTGAAGGCATGTTTTTGACTTATTCGGGTGTGGGAGGTATCCAGGGCCCGCCACCAACACGCATGCGCACTGAGTACAAAAAATCCTCAGAGTTATGGGGAGCGACCGGTAACTTGGAAGTGCTGGAAATGGAAGAAGGGATCGGGGAGGGGCTGTGGGTGAATATAGGATAATTTAACCATCATATGATTTCCTGTCAGCAAATCAAGTTGTTTACATAAAAAAGTCGGATTAGAAATTTAAGATGATGCGAACATGACGGTTATCCGTCTGCAAATAGCTATACATGAATTATTAACCAAACCATCCCTTATTGTTTTTACATGGTCACTTATCTATTCACAATTTATTTTAAGCTAAGCAATATTCATCAGTTTTCTTGGTTACTTACGGCCAAAGACTGTAAGAGAATGTTTCCGCCGTTTTATAAAGCCCTCACGGCCTTTACTGTTTTAATGTTTTGTTTTGTTTTTTTGCTGTGCAATGTGTTAAATAGAAATTTGAGGGGGGGAAAAAAAAACAACCCATCAATGGAAATGCACACTCATTTAAGCATGTCAATACGAGTCCGCCTGAATAAAGTTATTATATCTTAAAGACTTTAAAAACAAAAGTGTGTTCAAAGATGACTGACCAATAAAACAATAACGCTGAAGGCTAAAAATGGCACTGAAGAAGGATGAAGTAACTATTAACTAAGTGCCAGTCACGTAGCTCCTGAAGGCCGAAGCTCGACAAGATGGGCCCTACTTTTTAGTCGTGATTTCTGAGTACGGGCACAGTAAAAACCAGGGCGGGCTTACTTGTCTGGAATGAGACTTTGGTTCTGGTGGTTTGAAGAAGGAGTCTGGCAGTTTCCTCATCCTCATGGGCACAGAGTGGGGCACGGTATTGACTTTCGGGTTCATCACGGCGTTAAAAAGCGCCTCTAGGTCAGTCTCAGAGTCGCCCCGTACATGGACGATTTGGTGTCCGGCAGGAGGGTTGTGCTGGCTCGGATCCATTGTCCCAAAACAGTCTTCGAACTTTATGTCCCAAAAAAGTTAGGCTTCGGAAGTTAAAAAATAAACGTGAGCCAATCCCAAACTTTTTTTTTCCACGCCGGGAGAAATCTGAAAATCTCGACGACACTCAGTAAAAGTTATTCGGAGTCATTCTAAACTTTACAAGTCGAGCACTTGATATTCTTCCAAAGTGTGTTAGCTGTCGAAATCTGCAATGAAAGACAGCCTTTTCCTGTTGTTTCCTGCTGGCATACTTGTTAACGTAACAAAGCGCATAAACTCCACATTGGAATTTATGCTCTCGTCCCCCCAAAAAACGCAGATGCAGCCACAAAAGACGAAAAAACACCACAAACGGTTGAGTGAAAGAGTCCAACTTTTTCTGAGTGTCGGGCCAAGTCCAAGCTGTTGTTGATATTCTTTTAAGCAAGGCTCATAGTGAGCAGTACAAATCTCCGCAGCTCACTTTCTAGAAAAAAAAAAAAAAAAGTTTAGCCCCAGTCGGATCTAAACTTTGGAGAGGACATCAAACTTTATGACGCCAGTGACGTAATGACCAATAAAGGGCGGGACTTACGGCTCCGATTGGGACAAGAGCGTTTAAAGGTAGACTGTGAAAAAGCCAAGCCCTTTATTAGCGGGCACCTTCCCCAATTTAAATAACGTGTGAAATTAAAAGTAAAATATTATGTACCAAAAGATACGTTTTTGATCAAACATGTCACAACTTTTAACGTTAACATCTACTTATTTTGACAGCAAATGGAACTGTAATATCCTTTACAGTTTATGTAATCTTCGACTGGACAATCAGGGCAACACCTTATAAATTATGGCCCATTTGCTAGCCCAAATCTGAATGCAGCGTAGAAAAAGAAACTACTATATAGGAAGTTTCATTAAACTAACTTGCAGATGCACTGAAAATGAATGAACACAGCAATGTAACCAAATTAAACTCAAATTTGATGCTATAAAGTGACATTTTCTTGTACAACTTTGTACATGTTTTTTTTTTCAAAGTTACCAAAGTTTTCTAGTGTAAAAACAAGAAATTAAAGGACAAATAAGAAAACGAAAATCAAATTCATATTGAACTTAAAGCTCATAATAACTTACAATAAATTGCATTTGCAAACGGAAAATCTGACTAAAGCAACACTGGCAGATCACATTTTTCTTTGCAGGATTTATTTATAGCATTATGACACAATATAGATAAACACTTTTCCAAGAATCTGAGCAAAGATAACAAAAAAAAACTATCATCACTATGTGTAATAGTACAGTTTTGTCTTTCTCTCACTCTCTTTTTTTTTGTTACAGTGCTCATGAAAAGTAGACCCATGCAGTTCCCACAATTGTTATGCTAATGCGGCCCCTCTCCCATTGAGAAATCATTTTGTCAAGATCCACCCTCTTTGGATATAGAGGCTCTGTTTCAGCTTTTCCCATACATCCACTGAATGCATCATTATGAAGATCTATTAAATATCCACAGACACTGTAAACCTCCTTAACAGACTGATAGTCACACACAAGCCACATGCTTTTGGACAGATAATACTTTTTAACAAAGCTGTACCTTCAAAATCTTAGAAACATTTAACATCGCTGTAATCCACCATACTAGTGTACTGATAGGAATTCATGTTTGTCCTGCTAAACTTTGATGTGTCTAATAAATGATTAGTAAAATACTGACAGTGAGAAAACTTTTAATATATGTGAAATACTTGATTATTGTTTTAAAAGTCGCTCTAATTTGATGAATGAAGGAAACAGTCTTTGCACACATGCTGCCAGTCAAAAAATGGCAATTGTTTCAATGAAAGTGGCCATTTTCACATCATTGTAACGCAGTCAGACACATTAAAGAGATGGACTGCAGTGTCCCGGCAGCGCCAAGAGGACCACCCACCACGCCGAGTTTGGTCACTTTTTGTCAGCCTTCCATCCTCCTCACTGCTCTCGATTGGATATTACTAGAAACGATTATATGGCCGCTATAAACCAGAATCAACCTGTGATCTAAAGTGTAGCTGCATGAGTCCACTTTGTGTAAAGCGCTTTGCTCTTCTGTTTGGCTATTACAGATATGTTGACACACTGTTGCTATAGTCAAGTGAGTAGAAGGCTCGCACGCCCCCTGCAGTGTACAATCGGTATTTATCCCAAACTATTGCAGCGTCTATCCCTTCCTTTCTGACTTCCTTTAAACATGAACTAACCACGTACAATACAGTCAATAATAAATGAAAATGATATACTGCATGTCAACTTTAACGTTTTTTATTGTCTACAATCTTTCAGTTTTATGCATAAATCTTAGCTATCACTCATTTTCTGAGCTTTTAAGCCATTGTTATCATTACAAATTTGATCTAAACATGTAAAGCTTAATTTCCAACCTCCCATCCATGTGCATATTGTTTGATTACAAAAGATATTCAGATTCAGAAGTCAAGGTTTGTTTCAGTCATTTTTCGTTGCATGCAATATTGCTTTTCCAGACACTCATTCATTGCGTGTTAAATGGACTGTAACAAAAGAAGACAAAATACTTGACAGCTTAAGCTTCACAACAGACCAAAGCACAAGTTTGAACTTGCATCTGTGAAAATGTCTCCCCTTATTTTCAGCACTCTTGCCTTTTCTTGTTCAGTTTCTGGGTGTTGTGCTGGTTAAGGCTTAAAGCTCATTACACTCACCATTGTATAGCATAATGACTGTGAACAATAATGGTGCCAAGCCAAACGGAACTGATTTCAGGGCAAACCTACAGCAGAATATTCAGAATTTCAGTGATTTATCTGAACATGAACACTTAATCTACATGATTGTGTTTATTTGTGTGCGTGCCTATGTTGTTGTTGTTTTTTATTGGGGCAGTCCAAGTATTATTACTAGACAGTTTCTTGTTAATAGGTAGGACTCAAATATGTTAAATATCAGCATTCATCAGTTCAGATAAAAGTAGTTTTCTTCCCTTTATAATCGTCTCATGCACACTGGGTAGAAATAACACTGATGCTCATTGTCAATTAACCACATTGGACAATTTGTATGTTTCACTGGAGAATCTCTTCACATATAATGAGTCAAAGTGCGTCTGCTGTTGTGGGCATAATCATATGCTAAAAATGAATACATTGTCTCCCTCTGTTGCTGTTCTCAGGTTTGGTGTAAGCTAACAAGGAGGTGATGCACGACTCGATGTGGCAATGAGACACCATTGTCACATTACTGTTTATAGCTCCTTCTTGGAGCACCAAAGAAACCTGCAGTTAAGCTATAAAAAAGTCCCATCATTGTTCAGATGAGCTTGGGCTTCCTTCAGCTCTTGGAACAAGTCCTAGCAGGCTGACAGAGGGACAAACCCAGACACGCCGGAGAAGGAGGGGCAGCTCACATCAATAATCCCTACAGCGTCTTCCCCCAATGCACCTATTGTTTGCCGAGGAAGACAGAGAAGTTTTTAATTAAATACACTTTAAACAACAACTAGTATCAAATAATACCATCCTTTGTCTTTTGATGTTGCTATAGATTGAGGGCAATATTAAATAAATTAAGCCTTAAAGCAAAAATAAAATTCAGCATAGGTGCAATCTTAAGAGAAACCTGCGGAAACCTCTTTGGTAGAGGCTTGGCTTGCTGAGCCAGTAGGTTGAGTCTAGTAGTCATAATCATCTGTTCCACAGCCATAAAAGAAAGACGAACACACCTTCAACGCTGCAAAATGTCTTTTCATAAACCATTTCCAGGCCTTGGTCAATTCACTGATTGTAACACTGCCAAACACAGAGTTTATCAGCAAACTGACAACAAGATTTATTCACTTCACTGCTGATATAGTTGCAAAACAGTCCAGCAAATCACAGTGTTACTATACAAAATAAATACAGAGTGGTGCAACTTTAAACATTTAACATATACAATTTGATAGTGTTTGTATATTTTGCAGTCAGGGCTGGTCATGTGTTGATTGAAACAAGAGCATCTTTGCATTTTTTAACATAAAAACAGATTAAAGCCTTTCTCATTTACATAGGCACTTCAGACTTAAATTGCTTGATAATCAGTATCTTAAAATTGTTTTTCTTTTATGACCATGTGCTACGTGCGCTCTAAGGCTGCTGATATGGGGTTTTTTTGTCTTTGCAATTCAAGGCTGTTTATATTTCAGATCCTTAGTTACTTGAAAAGACACACTTTGTAAAAATTCCTTTTGCGGGGTAATAAGTGCTTGTTTCAACAACATGTTTCAGCATAATGTGCACCGATGAGGGCTCAAGACTGCTGTGGCGAACACAAGCTTCAAGTCAGGACTTCTTGTGGTATCGAGAGTGATTGTTAGCCGAGGATCCACAGTGTTTGTTATGGTTTGATGCTTTCACTTCTCTTGTCTGAAAATGGAGACAGAAGTTAAGGAATGAATTATCTTCAACAAAGTCACCCTTTCTGTTGAGGAAAGAAATAAATCCCTGCTAAATACTTACATAGGGTGCATCACTAAGTACAAGACCATGCATGCTAGTATTGCCCCCAACACGCTCCTGCACACCTGCAAATAGTAACAGGTTGGCGTGGTTACGCTGCACCGACATCATGTTGATACTCTTCTGTCATACACAGGTCAGAAAAATTCTGGCCTGATTTTAACGGCCTTCACAAAGTGCTTACATTGAAGCTGGTGGTTGAGTCGATCCAGACAGAGCAGAATTTTCTTCTCCTCCAAGGAAATGGTGGTGAGCTCCTGCTGTTGGCTGTACTGCTCTACTGTTCCAGATCTCTGTGTTTGGACTGTCTCCATGGCAGCCACTATACCCTTTTCTTCCAGATGGCCTTTAGCATGCACTTCAGCTAGGTGTAACTGGGCTGCACTCTCAAAATCTGAGATTACATTAAAGGCAGACACTCTCACCTTATCAATGCATGATGCAGCTGTCCTGTCAGATTTCTAAACTCCTATATCCCCCTGTTTTTTTTTTAGTTACATTATATATATTTCCTAAAACTACAAAACAAAAAAGAAAATGTTAAGAAAGCTCTTATAAAGCATCAGACATGACAGAATAGTTACAATTTTTTAAACTAATACATTCAACATTTGCTTTAATTATGAAATAAATGTAAACACAAACAGAGAACATAATACCTTCATTTGGAAAGGCTGAGTTGTAAGTGCTTGAAAATGTTCTGAGCAGCTTTGCGGTCTGCTTTGTTTGCTGCAAAAAACAACACACACTCACAACACATGAACTGTCATTGAGTCAACATCAGTTATTAGCTTTTTACTAACTGCTCGTTGTTATTGTTCCCTTTGTCTGGGAAGCTTAAGACAAAGATTTCTATTCTATTTTATTCTGTTAGTCTGACCTACAATTAACTTTAATTTTTATGCAGGCTAAAGATGAATTAAGTGTTATTTTATTTGTGATGACAAAAAAATGCATCGTTAACTCGTGTCTATCCCTAACGTCTTGTCTTTGGCACCATTAATTATTAAATTAACACTTTGGACAGCATAAAAGGAACAGCAAAACAAGTTCAAACACACCCACTTACTGATCTTTACCAACTACTCTCACACCTCCCCACAGGGCAACTACGCAACTGCACGCATGTACCTGAGAGATCTGATGAAGTCTTTTATTCTCTGAGCCAGGAGCCTGTCTGCCTTTCTCTGTACAGGGCTTCCTTAAAACTCGCCCTCTCTCCAGGGCTGGTGCTTTCAGTATCGGTTTTGCTGAAAGAAAACATATGCACCGGTATCATAACTACATGAACAAGCATACTCCAGACCAGGGGTGGGCAACACCAGGCCTCGAGGGCCAGTCTCCCTGCAGGTTTTAGATGTGTCCTTGAACCAACACAGCTGATTTAAATGGCTAAACTAGCTCCTCAACATGTCCTGAAGTTCTCCAGAGGCCTGGTAACGAGCTAATCATGTGATTCAGGTGTGTTGACCTACGGTGAGATCTAAAACCTGCAGGACACCAGCCCTCGGGGCCTGGAATTGCCCACCCCTGCTCCAGACTGTGCTGTCTAAAAGACCGTGTTAATTTTTTTTTCAATTTTAAAACAGGAGTTGGATGTTTTGAAGCACAGCCTATTACTACAAATAATAAAAAAATGGAATAATGATTAAAAATAGTCATAAAAACGGCAGATTTTTTTCTGCATACTTGTACTATTGAACACAGTCAAACAGCATCCTGGGACTGGATTAGCATTAAAGATTGTTCCTCTTTACGCTCAAAGTACTGTAGCTGCTACTTACAAGTTAAAATGTAAAATCTGAACTTGAACAGGTAGAAAAAAACCCTGAAATTTCTCGAGGCACTCAAATGAACCCTAAGCTGAGTGAGGGGCTGTCAGCTAAAATATACATTACCATCCTTTGTGGTTAAGGCACTGCGGACGCCATGCCAGAGGTGTGAAATTTCTTCATCTGTGGGAGTACAATCTAAACAGAAGTCTTTTTCATTGCATGCATCCCCCCCCTTTCTTCTGTAGTGGTGAGTTTCCTGATGACTTGAACTGGGCATGCTCGTCACAATGCCTTCTGAGAGTGGGGAGGCATATGAGGGTGGCAGTGGTGTGTCTAAAACAGTACTTTCTGTTGTTATTTCTTTATGCGTTTTAGCTGAGCAATGGCCCTCTGAGTTATTCTTGTTCAGGACCTGCTCAACAGCCATGGCCTGTTTGTTGATGGCGCTCGCGTGATCCCTGCCATACGGAATTTTGGTGATGCACGGCGTCTTTTGCTCTGCAGATTCCATCCGAGGAGGTGGGCGGGGCACCATGACCTTCCCTTGGGTTTTGGCAATCTGACTAACCTCGGTGGCAGACTGAGGTCGTATGACCGTGCCCTTTCTTGTTCGTGAGGAAACAGGACCCGCTCTGCCAAAGTGCTCTTTCCGAGGGACCTTGGGGGCACTGGCTCTGATGCTGTTGCGGTGTGCCTTGACCTCATCGGTTTGTTGCTGGGGCAAGTTGACTTGAACATCTGCCCAAGCTTCCTTTGTAAACTGATAACCAGTGGAGGCTGCAGGGATCATGCCGGGTCCAGTCTTGGGAGTCCCTGAGAACGCACTAAGACTTAGCTGGTGGTCGTCCGAGTTGTTTTTTGGTTGACAGAGATTGGAGGATTTGCCTTTCATTTTGTTCTGTTTATCTTTCTCTTTTTCCACATGCACTTCATCAAACCAACGCAGCTTCTTTTTGACAGTGTTATTGCCCTCCAGGTCCCTTGTTTTTCTCCGTGCTAATTCAACACTATCCCTGATCGCTAAAGCTACTTGTTTTGCAAAAATCAAATTCCCTGAGCTGTACACACAAGTGGAATCCATGTATTTGGACTGCTTTTTAAGAATTCCCTTACTATATCTGACCTCACATACAGAATCAGACGTCTCTATTGACAAAGGTATTTTCTCGACTTCCTTCTCAGGACATTCAAGACACTTGTATGTATCTGACTGAATATTAGACAAGCAGGTATGCTCCATGGATTTTGTATTTATTGGCTTCTTAGTATTGGACTCTGAGTTTGTAATCTTATTGAGATTGTTTGTAGAAGCACTGCATTCTTTGTGAGATGACAGAGCGCTGTTTTCTTTTCCTGTTTGCTGAAGATCGCCTTCTTTTGACAAATTGTCTGTTGTACTGTCGTTCAAGAAAATATTTGGCTTTGGGGGATCCCCAAACAAAATGTCTTTGCTGTTGCTATTTTTGGCAAGCAAAGGAATTTCTGTAGTTGGATATTTTAATTGTCTGTCATCTTGGATCCTCTCCTGTTTGGGAGCCAAGAGGCCCTCTTGTTTAGGATAGGAAGAATCGAGTGCTGCGTTGCCAAGAGCAGCTATATTTGCAATAATGATGTTGCCACCGGGGCTGTTCTGTCGAGTTTTCACCTCATAGGGCTCTAGGTCACCGCTAACATTTTCACTATGAGCTGATAAATTACAGTTGTGCAGAGCAGGCTGGATCTCTGTCTTAAGTCTTTGTTCAACAGATGTGAATCCCCACGAGGCTTTAGAAACATTTATCTTCTTATTAGACCAGCCAGATTCATCTAGTTGTTTCTGGTTTGGTTCATGCCATTTATTTGCTTGGACTAAGTTATCACCGAGAAGCATCATCGCTGAGAGGTCTGATGTTTGATGGCACAAGTCATTTTGCTTTCTTAGGTCTTGATGGGTCCTCTCTGTGCCAAGCAAGAGTGATGAATAGGAACTCTGCAGAGTTTTTGTGAGGTGGTTGAAATCCTCATTTTCCAAACTATCCTTACTTGAAAGGCTCTCAGAAAGACAAGAATCAGACAGGTGGCTACCCTGGAAAATGGAAGCAGAGAGGAGTTGATAAGTGGAAAATAATAATGTATTTTACAACTGTACAGGCATGCCTGTTGCTTATCAGTGCTTAGAAGGACCTCCCCTGCGTCCTTGCCACTGATCTTTTTTCTCACAAAATGAAAATGAAGACTGTTATAAATAATATACATTTTGAAACAGCTATTAATATATGCACATTGCACTAGAGGGTGCTACAGTTTGTAGCATCCAGAGGGACTGTTACTGCAGGAAAAGGTTTGTTACAATGCTGCCACCTAGTGGACTCCCCAAAAATTGATTCTGTTCATCTAGAGCACAGGTGTCGAACTCCAGACCTCGAGGGCCGGTGTCCTCCAGGTTTTAGATGTATCCTTGATCCAACACAGCTGATTTAAATGGCTAAATGACCTCCTAAACATGTCTTGATATTCTCCAGAGGCCTGGTAATGAACTAATAATTTGATTCAGGTGTGTTGGCCCAGGGTGAGCTCTAAAACCTGCAGGACACCGGCCCTTGAGGCCTGGAGTTCGACGCCCCTGATCTAGAGGTAGCGTTTTCAGTGGGAGAAACGTTTTGTCACCATCCAAGTGACTTCTTCAGTCTCAGCTGACTGCAGATTTCGCCAATCTTATAAACAGCCCATTGTTCCTTCAGTGGTGCTAGTTTCAGTCATTATGAAAATTAATTTAAAAATAAATAAATAAATAAATTAAAAAAATTAAAAATGAAAAGAAAATCGTCATAAATCTAGTCCTTACCAGGTTCTACAATTATTTAAATACAGCATTACAATACATGGCATATTACACTCTGTCTTTAATTAATAAATAAAAATATACCCAAATGTAGAAGCAGTACAAGCAGTAAGTTAAGCCTTACAGCTTCCACAGCAATTAAGCGCCAACTGAAAGAAACTGTGGCCTCGAAAAAAGCAGAAGATAAGACCAAAGTGGAGATTTGAAAAATCAAAGAAAACTACTAAATGAAGAAGTGGTTAAGTCAAGTTAGATATGCAAGGATAACATATTTTTATACATAAGTACTGTATTTACACAGACACACAACAAGCTACCTGCAATCAGGGACAACTTGAGGCTCAGTGTCAAAGCATTTGTCCAATCACCTGAGCCCAGCTGTCCCACTAAAGTAGTTTTGTTTCCTGCACATTGAAATGAAAAAAACAAACAAACAAAACAAACAAAAACAAAATACCTGTGGACTGTGATCGTGCTCCCTCTCTATTCTGCTCTGTTCCAGGAGGAGTTTTGTGTAGGCCTCCACAGCAGAGAGCGCTTGGCGGTGGGAGGATTTAGAAACCGTGGGTGGCTTAGGAGATGGGGAGCAGCTTCTTTAAAAAGAGAACGGAGAATATAAATAAGCAGTGACTGGTTATTTTTGGTATGCAGTAAGATAATACAGGAGAATGGTTGAACTTTAAATCTGCTTCTTTTTTACCCATTAATGTTTATATTGCTGGACAAGAAAGAGGACTGCCGAGTGTACGAACTCGAGGTGCCTTGAATTTGATGGAGTGCATCTTCAATATTTGCAACGTTTCTTTTAAAAGCTATAAGACACAAAGGAAAACATACAAATAAACCAAAATATATCAAGACTGTTTAGTGAAATAGAGGGTGGCACGTGTTAAGGAGCTGAAACTCTTAAACCCTTCATCCAACTTGAATGTGAATACCCTCAAATGAAAGCTGAGAATCTACGCATTATGTCCATGTCCATTAAACAACTATAACTGGAATATTTTTCAGTAAACAGGTAAAAATAAATCTTGTGTCAGTGTCCAAATATATATGGAGCTAACTGTATAATCTACTAACATTGTCGGCGCTTCTCAGAAGGGGGTAGATGTGCTCTTTGGAAACGCTCAGTTGCGTCCTGTACTTGCAGTCTGCGTTGCTGGAGGATGCGGTCTCTCAGGCGTTGCTCCTGCACATCCCACTGCTTCTGTCTTTCATCCAAAGCCCTGAGCCATGAAAAAGGGCAGAGCATGAACCTAGGGCACATTTTAATTTATTAAATCTAGTCTGGCTATGTTTTAGATACAGAAACCTGAGTCCCTGCCTAGAGATATGTTTTCAGCAGAG
This sequence comes from Oreochromis aureus, assembly GCF_013358895.1. NCBI lineage: Eukaryota > Metazoa > Chordata > Actinopteri > Cichliformes > Cichlidae > Oreochromis > Oreochromis aureus. Next base: position 7,910,579 of record NC_052955.1, on the reverse strand, counting down.
CCATTAATAAATTAAAGCCACCATTCACTCCTGGGTTCACTGGTGAAGCCAATAACAACAGTAACAGTGTAAATAAAATTCCACTTTGTTTTTTTTTTAAATGTCAGAAACAGTAGTGTATTAAATAGCCATGAGAAGTACCTCTATCTACTGTATTTACAAAGGCTTATAGTAGCTGAAAATTTATTTTCAAAAATGTGTCATTAAACTATACATGAACTGGAGTTACACCGGTCCTTTAAATGTGCAACATTGTGCCTAATTATGCTGCCTTTTTTTAACGTGTGAAAAATCATGTTAAAGATTGCAATTCTGCTATCTAAAAATAAAACTGAAATGTATTACTGTAAGTGAAGATATAGTATTTCATGCAATCTATGTAATGTTTATGGGTAAGCTAATCCACAGTTTAATTTAACCCTCCATTAAAGGAACAAATCTAATTTGTGGGGCTCCTCTTGTTCTTGGGTTACGCCTTGTTTTGATGTTACGCAATAAGCCTGACCATTGCCTACAGCCATCCTTGCAATAACATGCTTTTAGAGCACTAGGTTTAAAAACAGGACCTTTCAGCTTCAGGTCCCAATTATGGAAACACATATTTATAAGGTGCAAGGGATCTGAACCTAATCGGGATGAACTTTGCAGCTTTAAGCATTCAAAGAAGTCAAGCTTTAATCACCTCTCTGGAAACATAGATCTATTTCCGGGTCTACATTGTGAAATCCTGTCTGCACCGTTCATCCTGTAAAGTATCTAAGTCACGGACAGAGCCAGAGGCCCATTCTGAACACCAGCAAAGCACAGCCTGCTTTGCTGAAATTAAACAGGCTGCATATATTTCTCTAAATGGGTGTCTGGGAGAGTTATAGATTATTGGTTAGAGAAATCAGACAGAAGTGTGTTGTTTAGATGAAACTTTGCTGTTAGTCTAACAATAAAAATAATACATATTTATTAGACAACTGACTTCCTGCGTCGGTTGGTTTCCAGGGAGAATTTGCGTGCTCGGGCTTTGCATATCTTCTGCTCTTCAACCAAAAGCTGTCTCTCCTTCTCGAGACTTGCATGATCTCTCAACCTCGAATATCTGGTAGTCATCAGCTGAGGAGAGCAGTTGTTGATGGTGGTCAGAGGATATGTCTAATCAAAGTAATAATCAATAATGATTAAGTTCTCGTGAATTATACAAGCAGGTCGAATAAAGTTTCAAGTTGGGTCATTACCGAACTCTACATTTGTTTTAAAACGGGCGTGGATGCATGAGACACATTTCTATAACACAAATAACTTCATGCATGTAGGATACGAGTGGTAGAAGAAGTGATCTTGAAGAACTTGCATCCTCTGAGGCTGCTGATCCTCGCTGACACCGAGCAGACGTACAGGTTCAATCGGCTAGCAGCTGCTAACTTGTCCTTTTTAGCTAACGTCGGCAATACGCCGGATTAAGTCACTCAACCATTTTCAGGGCGAGGTAAAACTTGTAGCGTAAATGTCCACATCGTTGCGACCTCTCCTGACCAGTAACAGCCTCATTCTCTTATGTAAAAGAGTGAGAACAAAAATCCGAATAAGTTGATACGGCCACAGCCGTGTTTGTGTACGCTTGCTCCATGATAGCGACCGAGGACGCGACTCCTTGGCAACCAAGAGAGGTGATTGTTTCTCTCATGTCCAGCAGAGGGCGCAGGACTCCTCCAGGCGTGCATGCCGCCTTCAGGAACATTTGGAAATTAAAATTATCCACATTTTAATGTTAAAAACTTTGTGTGGGATAGCTAAAAATGTTTTTACTCAGCTTTTATATCTACTCTTGGAGGAGGGCTTGTAAAATATGAGGATGGGCTGGTATTACTTTTTATCTTTTACAAAAACAGAAGTTAAGAGGATTATCTGCTTTTTCCAGATTGTGTATGCCATTTTATGGACGAGTGGGGCGCTGCTTTATCTCTTACTTTGTCAAACACTGTATATGGGTATAGTGATGGTATTGCTGCTATCCTGCACTCAGGCAATTACAAATAATCCCTTTGCCCTCGGCTACAGTTTAAGTCACAACCTGTTATGCTGGAGCGATTCTGCTGATCCAAAGTCTCAGTTTGTCAAAGTCCTTTAATATCTTGCTTTAGGGGGCTTACGGGATGATTGATTGAAAATAAAGTAAATAATAGATAAATATAATTCCCACACCAGTACCCATTCCAAAGGAAATTCCAAAGGAAAACCGCCCTTTGGGCGTGCAAATGCAGCACTGTAAGCTTCAAGAGTCATCACAGGGTTAGAGCCACTCTGACAGAAGGTCCAGAGGCTACAGGATGAGCTCGATTACCGAAGCAGATTTGGGTCATAAAGATTAAACAATTAATAAGTCATCTGGTGGAGCAGTATTTTCAAGGTTAGTGAAGCATGTTTTTTTTTCTTTAAATATCTATCTCTATATATGACAGATATTGATATTGTTATATTTCCATAGTAGCGATGTTATTGCTACTTTTACGATGCTACAGAAATCTTTCATTTCATTTGTTTCCTCCATCTAGCTCTTTAGATGATATAGTAAGGGAACAAACAAAGTGCACCAGAAAATATGTTTCAAATATTATTTTCATCTTCACTTATTAAATCCTTATTTAAACCACTTCGGTTTAAATAAGGATTTTCTCACCTTCCCTGGCCTAACAGCAGGATACATATTCAGTTTATATTGTATTAGCAAATATACTTTATCAGGACATGCAAAACATAAACGATCTGCCCCTCTATCAGAACAAATTCTGCATGTATTGCATGCATTTAACGGATTGCTCAGTTACTTAAAATCTTGTTACTAATGTCACTAATTATGACTGAATACACTGGACATCGTCATCTTCTGTCATCATTGTGGTTATTTGTGCTGAAGCAATTAGCTCCTCAGTTAACCTTGTTATTCAAATGTAATTAGTGAGCAGAAAGTTGATTTTCTCTTTTGACAATGGCGATTTAATTTGCAATAAAAATAGTCACTGTCATCAGGTATGACCTCAGCTTAATGTCTGTGGTTAAGACGTAACACGTTCTAAGTTTTCCATGATCAGCAAGTGGTGTTATGTATAGTCTATTTTGCATTATTTAACAGTAACGAAATTAAAAATACATTTGAATCCAGCAGAGACTGAATGGTCAGTGTCCTGCCATGAAATGAAGGAGAGCAGATGATGAATCTGTGGGTGGTGTCACACATTTAGTGTGAGTTATAAATCAGCAGAGACCCACTGTGCACACTGTTGTTCAGTCACTGGTTGGATCACTGCTGTCTCATTGTCCAGCCTTTTTGTGAAATATAGGTAAAACTGATCCTTTAACGCAATAGAATGATTGTTTATCTTCCTCGAGAGAAATTATTAACCTTACCTTAGCAAAGGAGGCATTACCAGCTGAAAAGGTAGGTCTATTTTGGCTTACAGAAATCATTTTACATTTTACAAAGCTAAAATCTGTGATTGTAGCCCTGTGTTAAAGATCATATGACTAAAATACACTTACCTGTTTTTAGATGGAGCAATGAAGAGAAAGCCACGATGCTAAGACAAGTTGTGGTCAAACCCCGGAGACAAGCTTTTTGGGGGGCCGGTTACCCATTTCATCCTCACTCTTCCTCTTGCCTTTCTATGAAGGAGGAAGTTTTTTTAGAAGCTGCAGAATATGGTAATATCCCAGAAGTGAGGCGGATGCTGGAGGAGCTGCCAGATCTCAATGTTAACTGTGTCAACTACATGGGACAGAATGCACTGCAGCTGGCTGTTGCCAATGAGCATCTAGAACTTACCAGACTTCTTCTAAAGAAGAAAGACCTCGCCAGAATAGGAGATGCTTTGCTGTTAGCCATCAGTAAAGGTTACATTCGCATAGTAGAGGCCATACTGAGCCATGAGGCCTTTGCAGACGGTCAAAGGCTGACTAACAGCCCCAGCCAGGCAGAGATGCATGACGACTTTTTCTCCTATGATGAGGATGGGACACGGTTCTCTCATGACATCACTCCCATCATTCTGGCTTCCCAGTGCCAAGAGTATGAAATAGTCCATATACTTCTTCTCAAGGGAGCCCGGATAGAACGACCCCATGACTACTACTGTCAGTGCAAGACCTGTAGTGAGCAGCGGAGGCATGACTCTTTCAGCCATTCACAGTCCCGCATCAATGCATATAAAGGTCTAGCCAGCCCAGCATATCTCTGTCTCTCCAGTGAAGATCCTGTGATGGCAGCACTGGAACTGAGCAATGAGCTTGCAGTTCTGGCCAACACTGAGAAAGAGTTCAAAGTACAGTAATTACAGTGTTCACTCAGTAGGCGTATTGATGTTTTTCCAATCTGTTTATGTGCTTCACTCATTCATGAAAGTGCATATGCTGCTGTTCTCTGTTACAGAATGATTATAAGAACCTGTCCATGCAGTGTAAAGACTTTGTGGTGGGGCTCCTGGATTTGTGTCGAAACACAGAGGAAGTGGAGGCTATTTTAAACGGGGACAAAGAATCATATCGTAGCTCAGACACCACGAACAGACAAAACCTGATTAGGTTAAAACTTGCAATAAAATACGAGGTTAAGAAGGTAAGCACATGAGCACTCTTTAGCTTTTTTTTTTTTTAATCAATCTTGCTTCATTCATCAACCTCATGTTTGAATATGTAAAGTATGTAAAGTAATCCTTTTCTCTTCCTGTCTCTGTCTGTGTTTGTCTTGCATGAACACACACATGCACACGCACACACACAAACAACACATACCTTTAAACTCAAATGAGGCAGTTTGTGGCACATCCAAACTGCCAACAGCAACTCCTCTCCATCTGGTATGAAAACCTGTCTCGACTCCACCAGCAAACAACAGCAGTTAAGATTCTTCTTGTTCTCGGTGTAGCTCTTGGGTTGCCTATACTGGCTTTTATTTACTGGATAGCACCGTCAAGTAAGGTTAGTTTACAAAAAAAAAGTTGCACATAACCTCATAACAGACTTTTCTTTTAGGAAACATCTGAGACACTTTTAACCAAGCTTAAAGGAGTTAACCTTAGGCTTACATTTATCTGCCATACAAATGTTGCTGGACTTTAAATGACCAAATTCTGGTAACACTAAGTTAACGAACTTGTAATGTAGGATCGCGCAGATTTTTTTAGTTTCCTATGAAGTTTTTCTGATTATCAATGTTTCAGTTTTTATGACTTACTTAAGCACTGCTATATTGCTTTTGATGTATAAAATATATCACTGAAATATATCTAAAATATGTGATTTTAATTGTTTTTAAAACTGCAAAGTTCCACATGTTACATTTGATAAATTTTGTTCTGTTTATTGTCTCTCGCTTCAGTTAGGGAAACTTATGGGTGGCCCTTTCCTGAAGTTTGTGGCTCATGCAGCTTCCTTCATGATATTTCTTTGCCTACTGGTCCTGAATGCAGCAGACCGCTTTGAGGGAACTTCACTGCTGCCCAACATGACCATCCATGATTACCCTTCACAGCTTTTTCGTATGAAGACCACGCCCTTCACCTGGATGGAGATTCTCATCATATCTTGGATCATAGGTCATGAGCGTAAACACACTTTGCCCCAAACCAATATACTTATGGATTTCTCATTATTTTAGTCAGAATTCTCTTATTATCACACTGTTGTGCATGTCAGGGTAAGAACATCAAAATAATTCAAGATTTATTAATCTTCACACATCTGCTATGATAAAAATTGCCCACAGTCACCAAGAAAATCCCCCCCTCAAACTGAAGCCATGTCAAACATGATTTACCAATAATAGCAATAAAAATTCCTATGTGATGTAAATACTATTAAAATCTTATTAATAACATTTGTACATGGTAAGATTATATTACACTATTTCATATAAGAGAGCAAAAATGTGACTGCCAATCACTTTTTTTCTCCACAGGGAAGATCTGGGAAGAATGTAACAACATTTGGTCCCAGGACATCCGGGAGTACATATCAGAACCCTGGAACCTTCTAGACTTTAGCATCCTCACCATTTTTATGACGTCTTTCACTGCCAGATTAATGGCTTTTTGGCATGCATATTCAGCCCAGTGTTATATTGACAAGCACCATACTAGCCTGTCCAACATGACGTTACCCTTTGAAATACAGTATTTCCAGCTTGGTAAGTGTAGACCAAAAAATTTCAAGTGTTGTTGGTATTATGGGTAAGGATTAGATATTTGTTTACATTGTTAAAAGAAAAAGTTTCCTGTCTTAGATTTTATTTTGTTCTAATGTTGCACTGGACAAAGAGACAAACAAACTTTTAGGTGTTATCTTCATAGTCCAATTAGATTTTTTTCCAATTCATCATTAAAATTAAAAAGGATCTTTGTTGTTATTTGATTTAGAAATCTTAACACAAGTAATAATAATAACAGAGGCAAAGTCTACATCATAAAACTTGTTCCCACATGCAGCATTTCTCTCTCTTTTTTCCTAGCTCGAATCCACTGGATGCCCTCAGACCCGCAGCTTATTTCCGAAGGCCTTTACGCAATTGCCGTTGTGCTTAGTTTTTCCCGCATTGCGTACATCCTGCCCGCCAATGAGAGCTTCGGGCCTTTGCAGATCTCTCTGGGAAGGACAGTGAAAGACATCTTTAAATTTATGGTGGTTTTCGTAACAGTGTTTGTGGCTTTCATGGTAGGAATGTTCAATCTGTACTCATACTACCTTGGAGCCAAGCACAACAATGCCTTTACAACGTAAGTGTCAAACTATTTCAAAAATACAGTTTTTAGGAAAATATTATCAAATGTTTCCTTTGGACACAAACCGTGTCTAATAAATATGGCACAACGGTTGAACTATACTATTAAATTTTGATTTCTCTATTACTCCAGGCTTGAAGAGAGTTTTAAAACATTATTTTGGGCCATCTTTGGGCTGTCAGAAGTGAAATCAGTGGTGATTGACATCAACCATAAGTTCATTGAGAATGTAGGCTACGTTCTGTACGGGGTGTACAACATCATCATGGTGGTCGTCTTGCTGAATATGCTCATCGCCATGTTTAACAGTTCTTTCCAAGAAATTGAGGTACAACTTCATCACTGATATTTCTAATTTAGAATTGATTTGACTGGTACTGTATTTTAAGCCCGATCGCCAAATTTATCGGCGTTTTAAATTTTTACCTTCTTTTTTTTTTTTGCTGCAGGATGATGCAGATGTCGAGTGGAAATTTGCTAGAGCTAAACTCTGGTTCTCTTACTTTGACCATAGTGGCACACTGCCTGTGCCCTTCAATCTTGTACCCAGCCCAAAATCAGTATCGTGCCTATTGCTGAGTATAAAGGATTTCATCTGGAACGTACCTCCCGGCAGACACAAAAGAAATTCACGCAATGAGATGGAGCTTAACAATGTGAGGCCCCACCAATGTCATTTGATGAAACAAACATTTTAATCAAGGAAGTTTTCCAAACAAATTTTGTTGAATGTAGTAGTTGGAATATATATCATCTCAGCGGGTCTACAGGGCCTTCTTTTGTCACATTAATATGTACAGGTTGGGGTTGCAAGTACCTATGTTAAAACCTTCTTCTTTTGGTTGTTTTTGTCTTAGTTAAGACGACAGGATAATCTGGCTGGGGAAGCGTCTCTTTGTCCAACCCGTCATCAAGTAAAGCTTTTTAAATCTCCGAATGCTGATTAACTGCTTAATAAAGGAGCTGTCAGTAAATTGTGTTTCCTGATAAAAGTTTTGCATACATAAACAAGTACACATAAAAAATGCAAAGTTTGTAATTTATTTTAGTAAAGTAAAATTTGCTGTATATACACGTAAGGACCTATAACATCCCAGTCCAAACAGTCCAAATTGTCTCTTTTGTGAGGGAAATAATTGGCAGAGCAGAACAAAACTATAATCATGACTTTGTTACTTTATTACAGAAAATAATGAATTGCCTCATTAAAAGATACATCTTAAAAGCACAGAGGGATAAAGATAACGATGAAGTGAATGAAGGTAAGTTCTTCTGGGCTACTGTTCATGGCAGGATCACATGAAAAACACAATTTTATGCTTTTCACTTGCTGTTCCTCAGGTGAACTGAAAGACATCAAACATGACATCTCCAGTCTTCGCTTTGAGCTCCTGGAAAGGGAGAAGCACGATAAGAAGACACTAACAGAGCTCATGGGGCAGCTGGAAGAAGTAATGCATGTGAAGCAGAAAGAAGAGCAGAAGCATACACTGGATATGGTTTCTTAAAAACAATAAAGATTAGAAATGTATTTACTGGACACACTCCATCGTTCTCATTAATGAGGGATTCAGTCAAGGCCGAATGTTTCTGTGACACAGACTTAACACACAACTTTCAGACAAAACTTAGCTGATAAAACTACATATTTTGTATTCATTATAAAAAAGATTTCTGTTTTCTCCATTGTGTAAACTTATGAATTTGTTTGTCTTTTGATTTTTATTCCTGTGCCTGTGTCTGAACAGTTCGCTTATTGCTACAATAAAGGAACTGTAATGTAACTTTTCCTGTTGATCCGACTACGCTACAGTTCTGAGTTGACTGCTGTCATCTGCATGATTTGTTTTGGAGGTAATTCATCTGGTGCTGAAAACCAGAAAGCAGTTCAGATAAAACAGAAAGATATGTTTGATTGTCTCAGTCGCAACACTCAATTAAGCTTCTTTTTGATAACTGCGCTCAGTGTAGCTGGAGGTAAGTAGTTGCTTTTTCTTTAATGTAACTTCAGTTAATAAACACAGCTCAAGGCTTGATGTTCAAAACTGTATAAATTGTTTTTCTTAAATGCTGTTCTTTGTCAAAATATTAATTACCCGAGTATAATGTTTATTTAATGTTATTAAAGTTACTGCAGGTTATCTTCATCCCATGAGAGATTATGGGTTTTTAAAATCATTGCACCACATGCTGTTGTGCTCTCTCATGCTTGGTGTCAGGCATCTGAGAACAGTGTGACCTGTCATGTAGACATCCAGCTCGCCTCCATATAGCGAGGCAGAAAGACTAAAAGCTACAACCAGGCTTTAACTGTCAAGCCTGTGAATAATGCAGCTGTAAAGCATTTACACCAAGGTCAGACATGGATGTTATAAAACAGCAAAACTGATAAAATTACCACCAGAAGAATCTATAACATCAACATTCTGAGGAAATTTACCCATGTGTCTGAAATATTAGAAATTTAATTAAATGAGAGGTTTTATCGAAGCCTGATGGTGGTCAATGGGAGCTATATTTACAGTTTAAAAACTTGTGAGAAAACTAGGCCATTGCAGCACATTAAAGAACACATTATGGAGATATGAAGAGCAATTACAGCATGAGAATTGTTTCTGATGTTGTCAAAAACATGACGCAGGAGATAGGGGCCAAGGTCTTTGTGTGAATAATAACGACATGCATCAGCAACATTCACATTTGACTGATTTCCTTTAAAAATAAAACCCTCTATAATATCTAACAAGGTTAAGGCTAAAGATAAAACAAAAAAGTCATTCAAGGTAAAGGGCAATTTTATAATACATTAGCCATTAGATGGACACAATATGGGTGATATTCTTCACTTTATCAAAGTCTTTTTATATATTCATCTGTCTACAGTAAAATGATGCTTAAACGCAGGGTTAGTTTCCGAGCACTATGAAATCTATCAAATATGAAAAAGAAAACAGTCAATTAAAGTCATAAAAATATTCCTTTGAAGAAAACTAATAAAACAGACAAAAGCAAGAACAAAATATTTGTGATTTAGCAGAAATCACAAGGGTGATGTTGGAAATGATTATCCATTTTGCGAGTTACTGTTTTTTTTTCGTCTTTCCGATGGCGATAAGAGTTTCTAGTACTTTCTCCTTTGGTAATAATGCCTTCCCCATATTTTACTTAATTCATGAACTGTAGGGCGGAGACAAAAGACCTTTGGCACTGAAGTGATGCACTGTTGATTCTCCTCTTTGGTCTATTGTTTAAGTCTGGTGTGAGCGCAGTGCAACCACATAGATGTCTTGGCTTGGATTCTTCCCCTGGCAACCTTTGGAGGACGTTTATAGTCAGAATGAGGAATACTGCGAATATGTGAAACAGGAATAGAAAAATCGATGTGACTTTTAAAGATGACTACTGCCAGCACAAGGTTATGCTTATAAATCTGCCGAGATTATCGACTGGGGAGTTGCGCTCTCATCAACATTGGCCAAAACTTTGTTTTATTTTTTTCGTTATACAAACAAGTGAAAAAATATAGATATATATTAATGGAATAGACCTCATGTGAAAGAAAGACAAGTGACTGCCTTTCTCCACGGGGAGGAGGACTACAGGAAGGTTACCAAATCACAGCTTATCATACACCTTCCAACCTCCGAGCGCTCTCCACTCTCTGTTGTGCGCATAGAGGTTCACAAAATGGAGAATAAAGCAAACGGGAAGATGGGCACCAACAGTACTTCGGTCACTGATTCCACCGAAGCAAGCCTAAGTGATGTGATTGAAGCTGGATACAGTAGGTCGAATACAAAATTGCCGGCCGATTCACGGTCTCTAAATTGCATGTCCTCCGTGCGTAATTTTGGAAACGTTAACACAATGATCCAAGGTCTTAATTCAAGCCCTGACTGCGCAGTTTTTAAAGACTGTAACATACTCGAGCCTTCAGTTGGAGCAAAACATTTTTATGACCGTAACAGAGACTATCTGAAATGTGACGGTGTTCCATGGGAGGATTTTGTTATAGTTCAGAGGACAAACGTGGCCACATCCGAAAGTTTACCAGGCGCAAGTCTCCCCTCCACCTCCGGGGCTTGCAAGTTCATCAAAGATGAAAAGGAGCCTTCTGTGATTATGGACATCCCCTGTCAGAACTTTAATCCATCACCCGAGATTTCTGCTCTCGATACTGACACCGACAGAAAGCAGCACTTAGGGCTTAGCGAAGGTGAATCGACAAGTTTCGCATCAGCCGCTGCAGTTTCCCGACCGGGGCTGGAGGTCTCTCCAAACTTTCTTGTGGACTTGAACCAGTCAGACCAGCTTGTGAACCCAGTAAGGGCTGACTCCAGATGTGGTTTGTCCGGGAAAGCTGCCATTAGCTTCGATCCCAACGCGCAAACAGCTGGGCAACTGTCGATATATAAGACTGATGTTCCTCGTTGGCAGATGCAAGCATCTCCAGGTGAGACCCAGTATTGGGGACAGTCGGCGGGGGTAAACGAGGACCCGTTCAGAACTAGTGGCTACAATGGGATGCAGAACCAGACCCAGACTCTTCCTCAGAGGAACCCATCTCCTTTCTCCACATTCCTCGGGTAACTACTACTCGCAATAACTGCGACAAAATCTTAATCCTATTAATCATAACAGTGTCGCAAAACTATTAACACAGTTTGGGTAGGTGTGAATGTTGGCATGTGTAACTCAAGGATCAAAAAGTAGCCTAATTAATTACACAACTGTCAACAAATACTTTATCATTTTACAGCGACGAACGGGTTTCTAGGTATTTCTGAATGTAACAAAAATATTTTATCTAATGCGGAGTCCACAGCGCTCAGTAGTCTTTGTCTGAATATTTTTTCTCTGCACATATATTTACTTTTTTCCCCAGTATGCCACCCCAGAGACTGTGTGTGATCTGTAGTGATGAGGCATCTGGCTGCCACTATGGAGTCTTAACGTGTGGGAGCTGTAAAGTATTTTTTAAAAGAGCGGTTGAAGGTGAGCAAAGAAAATCTTGAACAAATGTCAACACACACACACACACACACACACACACACACACACATATATATATGTATATATGTGTGTATTTCAGTAAAATACTTCACATTAAAGGTAAAGTCATCAAGTAGCCTACAACACTTTAATTACTTTCATTTTTATTTTAGCTCAAATTTTACCATCTTTTCTTTAAATTATCATGTGAACTCAATGCACATATTCATTCCTCACACTTTGTTTTCACTGCTTTACTCCTTACTGTGTCTTTTTCTTTCTTTTGATTCTGTCCTCATGTCCGTCATTCAACATGCTGCGTAATGTACTACTAATGTGATACTACTATATTTAAGCAAATGAAAAATCTCTCTTAGTACTTAGACATGTATTTTCTATGTTAATCTTTAAAAATTGTTCCTAAAAACAAGCTAAAAGAATAATAATGACCTTTTGTGGTAGTTGTTAATAGTTATTAGCAACAGTATCACAGTTACTAGTGTACATCCTGTTCTTCCACTTGGGAGTTTTTTTCCCCTGTTATCTTTCAGTGTGAGATATATTAGAGCCACCATGTCTCACCGTGGCCATGTCACTCTGTCCTCACATCTAATTTTCTGCCAGAGTGCTGCCTCAGTGTGGAGTACAGTATTCATTCCTGCTAAAAATGTTTTGCATTGTCTGTACCTATTCATTCAACAGGCCATCACAGCTATCTCTGTGCTGGGCGGAATGACTGCATTGTGGACAAAATTCGGAGAAAAAATTGCCCCGCATGTCGCCTTCGAAAGTGCTATCAAGCAGGAATGATGCTTGGAGGTATCATTTGGTTTTATTTATCATGTAGTCCCAAGAAACCATGATTAAAACCAAAGAGAATATTCCGGATGTTTAGATTAAAAAGAAAATCATGACTCAAAAAACCAAAAAAAACCCCTCAGAATATTTTAATCTTTCAAATGTCTTATTGGCACAAATTTAGTGGTTTGCCATCAGATCAAACCAGACCTTGTGTTCATGTCACAGGGAGGAAACTGAAGCGCTTTGGGGCCTTGAAAGACACAGGTTTGACCCCATCCCTGATGTTCCGGTCCCACTTGACCATGCCCGGTGACAGCCAAGCCTTGACTCCCATGTCTTACATACCAGGCATTCATGACCTACAACTCTCCCAACAAATGATCAGCATCCTTGAAAACATCGAACCAGAGGTGGTGTACTCTGGTTATGACAACTCCCAGCCTGATGTTCCCCATCTTCTGCTCACCAGTCTCAACAGGCTGTGTGAGAAACAGCTGATGTGGATTGTGAAGTGGTCAAAATCTCTCCCAGGTAACAGCTTTCTGCAACTCAGGGCCATTGCAGTTGTTGTCATGGGGATCTAGTGGCAAGCCTTATTGGAAGTCTAAAGTCCTAAACGCCAAGATAGAAGACTTTGTAATGCCTTGAATACTGTCACCGAGTCAAGTGTTTGACAGGAAATTTTAATATAGTTTAATATGACTGTAAACACCTACAGAGACAAAAATATTACTGTTACTGGAAAACCATATATATATGAGAAGAAATGTTATGAATTAAATGTTCTTCTTCTTTTTTTAGGTTTTCGTAATCTACACATCAATGATCAGATGACACTCATCCAGTACTCATGGATGAACCTGATGGTGTTCTCTCTTGGGTGGCGCTCCTTTCAGAATGTCACCAGTGAATATTTATACTTTGCACCTGATCTGATTCTTAGCCAGTAAGTAAACACAGTCATCGGCAACTGAAGTTGGCTTTCGGTTGGTGATGACTCATGAACTCTTTTATCCACAAGTTAGTGATTTCAGTTGAGAAAGAGTCTACTGGTTATCCAGAGACGTAAACCACTTTGTGCTTTTGTCCATTAGGGAGCAAATGAGGAGATCTCCAATTTATGACCTCTGCCTAGCGATACAGTTTATTCCTCAGGAGTTTGCAAATCTTCAAGTTACACGCGAAGAGTTTCTTTGCATGAAAGCCATAATATTGCTTAACACAGGTAAGACTCTTACGCCGTTAAGGAGACTTACAAACTAAGCTATGATCAGTTACAGCTGCACTGCACAATAAAGACAGTTTTATAAAAGCAGTGTGCATCTTGACAAGATTTATGTAGCAACTGCTATCAATCCTAGTTTTACTAACGGCATTTACCTTTAAAATCTTGCTGGCTGGCACTTGCATAACACCTCCCCAGTATTTCTTTACTTTTTCTAACAGTACTGTTTTGAAATGTTTAGTCCGATTTTTTTTAAATATGCAAATATCTTCTCTGCACTTAGTGCCTCTTGAAGGATTAAAAAGTCAGGCAGCATTTGATGAAATGAGACAAAACTACGTCCGGGAGCTGACCAAGGCTATTCACATGAAGGAGAAGGGCATCGTGGCAAGTTCCCAGCGGTTCTACCACCTCACCAGACTCATGGATGCCATTCATGATGTAGGCTCCCCCACAGAGCTCAGTATAACTGTATATATGTTTTTGCCACTTTAACAACTACCAAGACACAAATTGATGTTTCTTTTTTAACAGATAGTAAAGAAGGTCAACCTATTCTGTTTGAGTACCTTCATCCAGGCAGATGCCATGAAAGTGGAGTTTCCAGAGATGATGACAGAGGTCATTGCCTCCCAGCTTCCCAAGGTCCTTGCAGGCATGGTGAGGCCCCTCTTATTCCACAGCAAATGACATTGCCAACACAGAAACTGCAGCTCTGTGAAGACAGCTTGTGTCTGGATTACTCATCCCATTGTTACTGGATTCTTCAGAGCCTTCATTCATTCTGATTTGCCAAAATACCTCTAATTTGCTTGAGGTGAAACAGGATGACCACATTTCTTAAAATGTTTTTAGCAGAGACATATCTTGAAAATTATACATTTAGAGGCATCAATCAATAAAGTTCCTATGTTTTATTCAGGTGTAACCACCATTTCCATTCCTACAAGTTGTGTATAAAGCTTGCTTTGAACATAGTAGGTTTTAAGAAAACCATTAGAGATATTTTTGTATTCAAAACAAATAAAAAATAAATACAAAAATGCTAACATTTGTCAAGGAAAGGTGCAGAATAAATTGAAATTTGTGACTTAGGCTAATCAATAAAGGATACCAGCATAGTGACTTACTATACCTACTTAAGGAAGGTGAAACTAACTAAAAAATAAAAATAACTAAAATAACTAAAGTGACCTAAAGCCATAAATCTCATAACAAAACTTAGCTCACCAGCTTTAATTTACATCCATATCTGCATCAACATGTAAATAATGAGATCTTAATGCGATGCAAGTGACAACTGCAAACATGTTTAATACCATTAATGTTGCACTGTTAAGAAATCCAGACCATTCAGGACAATAACCACATTTTCTCCTGAGTTATCGCAACTTCTGAGTTCTTTGTCCAGGAAATGCTACAAACTTGAAGTAAAACATTACTGGCTTGACAAAATTAAAGGGTCCAAATGTAAAAAATAAAATAAAATTTATTGTCATGTCGTTATGGATAGGAAGAACACAGTGCTATCCTCGAGGAGGACTTTACTGCTGCAAAGCTTTATCTCCACTCACTAACTATAGCAAAGAAATTTGGACAATTGGTCTAATAAATCATGCTTAAGTTTATTTATAGACATGTTTATGCACTGTCAGGATACAGTAGATGTCTGCAAGGCAGCAAACTTCCAGTATATAAAAGGATGCCAAATGTTACATATTTGGGATATGAATATCATTTCTGTGATATAATTTGCCCCTGCAAATTCAGACTCTAAGGGAGTACAAGTCTGGCGTCGCTGTTCAAGGCCGCTTTGCATTCCTAACATGTAAAAGGAATAGAAAAGAACATCCTGATCTTGGCAACAGCGAAACTAAAAATGCACTCCCAGAAATAATTTGGCTAGCCAGAGAAACCTTTACTTCAAAGTGATCTTGTTGTTGATTTTTCTTTTATGCTTTTCTTAAACGGTATCAATGAAGTTAACTTTTTATGTAATTAGAAACATTTCTTTAGAAAAATGCTGTGACAGAAATAGAACTTTATCTGTTAACGCGATGCTAGTCTAGTTGTCATTACCAGTACACCGGTGTATCAAGGACACTTCTCGTAACATTCATTTGTAACATTATAAAACAAACGTGATATATATTATTGTGAGCAGTGTATAGTAATAATAAAAATAATAATGTCATGAGAAGTAAATATCTTTTGATGTGGAATTACAGAGAAAAAGACTTACAAACTTTAATGTACATTACAGTACCGTGTAGCTACTGAACCAGAAAGTGCACTGCAGCAGTGAGGAGATTCAGTGGATGAGCAATGATCAGAGTACAAAAACATGAAAATTAAGGTGCAAACCCATTATACTTTTTTTTCTATTAGATTCAAATAGATTTTCTCATTTTAAATCACAGCTTGTTAAATTACAGTCAGTAAAAATGTTTATGAGACAGCAGATTTCCATTAACTTCTTGACGAATATTTTTTGCTGATATAATGGGAAGTTAAAATATGATATTTTTTCTGAGAATAAAATGCGTGAAATGGGATATGATATTGTTTGGTGATTTTGTAAGTGAACACTGTCACTCAGTGCAGCCAGCAGACAACATAATTAAATCATAATAATGTCCATTCTCTGGAAGCACACAATAGTCGTTACAGTAAGGGAGGTATATCTTTGGACTTGTCGCACTGTTTAAGCAATTATTGACCTGCTTGATAACTGCTAAAAATGCATAATATGCATTAGTATAATAATAGGGACATTTAAGCACATTGTGTGAATTTTTTTTTCCATGGATACCATGAAAAGATGCAACGTTTACCACCTGTCAGAGGAAGACGACATAATTCTCTGGGATTAAACCTGTTTTTCCTTCGTATGTTGCTTGGAGCCAGCCTGGTTCAACAGAGGGGTAGACTACAGGACAGGAGAGAGAAAAACATACCAAGAAAAAACAGATTCAGACTTCTGATCTGGAATAAGCTGATTTGAATCACTGAGCCTATATTTGACTGCATAATTTACAAGAATTAATGAATTATTATTATTATTATTATTAGATTGAGGAGGGCTCTGGGCTAGTCTGCTCTTCAGATTCAGTCCCTATGAAGTATTTGTATTTTAGCCATTGTGAAAGCAACTCAAACAGTTTAAACCATTAAAAGTAAACTAAATTATTGTGGAGATTCACCAAAACAAAGGGAAACAGCTGTAAAATGTCCGGTAAATACAATCTAGCAGAGATTTGCTGAATTAAGATGTAGAGAAAATGGAGAGCAATAAAAGTCTGCCTGCTAGTAAATTGTGGGGAGCATTTGTTGACATTTTTGCATTTGGCTCTGCTGGCTGTGCTAAGAGGAAACCGGCACTGGTGCCTTTCATTACCAGGTTACAGTGACCTGCCTACACTGTTTGTGGGCCAAGTCATCTCTTAATGGAAACAAGCAAGAGGCAATAAAAAAAAATCCTGGCACTGTTTGGTTGTTCATAATGTATATGGGAGTGTCACGCTAAGAGCAAACATTTTCCATTTCAACACTGAAAATTCACCAAGTTCCTGCTCTTTGCTGTCAGCACACGTCAGGCAAATTACCCCCTCTGTGTGTACAGTATTTACACTTCCGATCAGCCTTTCAACGAATCATTTGCAATCTTTAACCCGAACACTTTTGCTGTAAACCGAAGGTGAGCTTATAAGCATACAGTTAAATGTGCGTATGTGTTTGCGCTTTTTCTGCTCACCGTTTGAGAAGTGTGCCCCCTGTGGGAAGCTGAGCTCATGACTGTGCTCTGCCTCACAGGAATACATTGCCTTGGCATCTCTGTAAAGACAACAAAAATATGCTTAGTAATGTAAAGGAGATAAGTGTGGGATTGATTAGGTCAAAGGCTTGTTTGGTGTTGTAATTTTACATCACCTTCCAACTGGAGCAGACTGTTGGGTGGAGGCATTTTCAAAAAGCAATGCTCGGGCAGCCACCCTGAAAACAATCGGAAAAAAAACAACAGAGTTCAGTGCACTTCATTGTGTAAAGTATGTCAAGCCATAATTATTCCATTAAAGACATGTATGAGTGACAATTAAGATGATTTTAAGATAATGAAACACTGTAACTGTGTGTTATCTATTATAATGTATCAGTGCTGGGTTGGTTTACTTGCTCTTGCCAGCATTTTTCATTATTGAGAATGAAATGAAAGGCTTAACCACACAATATGGGAGGTTTCCTTCCTTCTGGCAGACTCAACTTTAACACAAAGCTCAACTGAGTTAAACTATATAACTATATAGCAAGGCTGCACTTGACCCTGGACATAACAACCCCAGAGTCATGGGGACAATAGAGTCTAGGGCAAGTTAGCTGGATGCTATACGGGAAAACTAATTGAAAGACAAGTGTGACTGGCTTCTTAGACACGACAAGTCAAACTATCTATTCATCTCAAGAGATCTAGTGCAGACTGGTGCTGGGTCACAGCAACCCAAGAGCAAGCAGAATGTAATTAAGGCCAGCTCTCCCACCAGAGCAGAAAAGACATAAATCTCACAACACACACTCATCTGTTCTTAGAAACCTCTCGATGCTCGTAAACAGATGAAGGAGAAGGCCGAAAACTCAGAGGGCAAACAGAGAGGAAGGGAGATTGAAAGAAAATCAAGTTGTGTAAAAGCCTGGTTGACTTGTATTTATTTTGTGGAGACATGTTAAACTCTAACTTATGATGAGAAAAATTATATGCTTTTTAAAGCTCTTTACACTGAGCCAGGTCTTTGGTAGCCGTTGCTGACTGAAGTGTCCATCCTGCGGCGGATCACTTGTTTTGGTGGAAGGTTTGGGTGCTCAGTAGGCTTTAAACTCTCTTTGGACTCCAGTGTTGATAAACTTTGGACAGATCCAGAGCAGCTCCTGTGGCCTGAAGGGCGACACACAAATAATAACTTGTAAATGACACATAGAAACAAAAGGCAGACACTAAGGAACAGCTATCACGCTGCACCGAATAAATCAGGAAATAACTAAATTTTCACAAGCTACTGTCAGTGTTTGAAAGCCCTTGAAGAATAAATCATAACAGTGAAAACTACCCAGTTTATCTATTCTGTCCTGAAATTTCACTTTCATGAGATTCTGATCGACTTGATTTTAAGTCAAAATAACTGCAAATTACGTTTCAAATGGCATCGCTTCACGATTATCGTACCTTCGGATATATGCAATGATTTGAGAGAGGGTGCAGTGGAGCGGTTCAGCAGCTCTGGCCTGAGGTCAGCACGACAGTGTGGGGCTTTCTTGGGTGCAGGAGACAGCCTTGGTGTTGTGCTGACTGAGGATGAGCTAAGAGCATCCTCTGACTCGCCATCTGTGCGTCCTGTGTCCTCCCTGGAGCTCGAGTCGGGACTGCTGACAAACACGGCACTCTGGGGGCCATTTGAAAGCTGTGAAGGTGTCCGGCGGAGGTCCAGGAGTGACTTGTCCTGACATGTCCTCTGTCTAGAGGAAGCTGTTTTGGAGGAGGTGTTTTGCTCAGAGGAATGGGAAGACAGAGACTCTATACTCCCCATGGGGGTGCTGTCGGGACTGCTGCTCAAAGCATCACCTATGCAGGGACCAGAGATGAGGCACACAAGGCCCTCATTAAAATCTGCTTAGCAAGTAAATGATTTTAGCTTCTTTGCAATTTAGAGAAAAAACGATATTAAACGATATTATATTATTCATTGGCTTTAGAGAGCTGGCCTAAATGTAGGAGACTGTGTGTAAAGATTCCTAAAAGATATTAAAGGCGTGGTTTAACAAATTGTGACACTCATCACTTCCTTGGTACTCACTTTCTGCATCTGCAAGACACAGTGTAGGAGTGTAGAGGCTCCGGGGTTTCCGGGGCCCTGTGGACAGACAGATGGCCCTGCTCCTGCGAGAGCCAGGTCGACTCTGGGGCTGGGGCAGAGGCACATTGGGATCTGGAGGCTGGAGGAAGATCTACAGGTCCAGAAAGATGCACTGATTACTCAATACAAATACAGAAACTATGTATTTCTATACAGTCTTACATTTCAACATGATTTTTTATCAATACTCTTCAAACACTCTCAGTACTCAGTTTATATATTTTGATGAACTAACAGAGACTTCCCTCAGACCGTGACTAACTTTCCTCAGCCCTCAGCCTCAAATCTTAACCACCACTGAGACACTGTACACTCTGGACACACATGACTGTGTTAGTACCCACCCAGCAAATCTTGCTTTTTATATCTCTGGTTTAACGGTTCTGTAAGTAAACATAATTATAGCAGCTATGTAAAAGTATAGTAAAATATTTATCCTACATAGAAAATTTTGTTGGTTGTTTGCAGAATCCTCAGTTTGGACCTGAAATACGAGGTTATTGCATCATTGGTTCTCCAGCACCATCAATAATATCTTATTTTTTATCATTGGACATCATCTTCCCTGGTAAGAAAAAATACTTATCAGGAAAATATTAAATAAGGTGACAGACACATTGCTCAAGGACAGCTTTTACAATAGGGCAATAGCCTATGATAATATTTATATTTATAACAAGATTGAGTGATTGTGCTTCTCATGCCACCCCTCGGGGGCTCATTCAGAGCCAGAAAAAACCCTGTTATTAGCGACTGAAGTTGAATTACCTCCGTGTTTCGGTGTGTATTGATAGCCGGTCTAGCACTTACACTTATAAAAGGATGAGATGGAACCTCACCTTTTCTGACCGCGCCACACCTGTCATGATACATCATATCTGTCAATCTGTTGGATACACCCAGGAGGCTAAGTAATTATGAAACAGACAACAAAGAGAATCTTCCAAGTGTAAGGAGACTGTTTAGTTTTTCATCTATTTGATTTACATCATATTTCAGGATCATCTGAATGTATGCATTATTTGGGTTACATCTAATATTAGATTCCTTTACAGTGTTGCCTTAATGAGTATAAAGATGGTGGCTGCTAGGACTGCTAAGATTGCCAATTTCCCTTTATCTGTAATTGCATTTATTTGTCTTTAATTTGATATCTCATGTATAGAAAAACAATCACTTGTCCATTGAACAAGCTACCTAACTGTCATTAATTGCCCACCTTTAAAACAGCCTTTGTGATTCTGTGTTTAAATGTTCTTATGACACTGGGTGTTCAGTAAACCAGCACATCTTCTCTGTAGTTTTTTTCTTGATCATTTGAGCTGGAAAGGATTCAGAAGCAAACCCAAAGGATCATGAGGAGCAGCATGTATGCCTTCAATGTATCTGTGAGACTAAAAAGGTAGAACTTCAGGGCGAGACCCTAAAGCAACGAAGAAAGTGTGTAGAACCCATTTCAAGAAAGTCAAGACTGATTTAATAAGAGATAGTATATAGATAGATAGTAGAGAGAAATTCTATATGCATCTAACCAGCCTCTGTAATGATAGTAGTGAAGCTCACTATAGGAACATACAATCTAAACCAAATTTACCTGAATCTGTATCCACTCTTGATAGTGGAAAATCCTGCCAGTTTGCTCAAACCTGTTCTGCTCATAGTCATAGGTACTGTACCTTTGCACCATATAAGCATAAAAGACCTGCTGCAGTCCCCCAAATGGAGTCTCAGGTTCAGGAACCATAAACCTCAAAAGCTTATGTGCCATTTAATCCAGTCTCTACCCCTCGTGTGCCTTATAGCTCCACATTGGCTTCTCATACACCTTCAAAGTGAGTTTTGACACATAACCCTCTCTCTCCTTATATACCAGAAGCCAATCTACAGCTCTACAAGCACCTCAAGTGCCCATTAAAGGCCAAATAATTTGCCTCCTGATCAAATGCCACCAATCTGTTCCTTTGTATGTTCCCATCAAGTCCAACCCTCTGTATCTGCAGGGGCTTAGCATAGTTTGCCAACCTATGACCTATATTTTCAGTTACCACCAGTTCAGGGGGCCATGGCCGCATTGTATGCAGTTTGACCTCCACCCATTATTACTGAAACCTCACTCTATTTGTTCTCCTTTGCCTACCCTTCCAGTAACGTTGCTCCGTGTGAATACCAGTGTGTACCTCAGCAGTCTGTACAGCAGCCTCGGGCCCAATACAGGGTCTCCTACTCAACTACAGTATCATGCTCCCCACAACTCTCTGGTGCAAAACAGGTGTTTGTTTTAGATGCAAAAGTCAGCATCCAGGCATAATGAAGAGAACCCAGACATCCAGAGTGTTGCACTTGAACCCACAGATTATATTATCTAAAGTCAGGTAATTAGAATAAGACTTAGAAACAAGATTAGGACCTTTGATACCTATGCTGTCTTAGATGATGGATGGAGCATACTAAGTTGACTCAGGGTGCAGCCAAGCATCTTGATTTGAAGGGGAGCCAGAAAAGCTTAAACTGTGCACAGAGAGACCACAGACAGAAATGCCACAAGTCAAATGTGTTAACCTCCAAGTTTCTCCCGCTTCATGCCCTAGGAAAAGGTTTTCAAATGACTGTGCATTCACCTCTGACATCATAATGTTTGTTGAGCAGCATTATCCTGTGGATAAATTAAAACTTCTAACTTTTAACTGCACATCGTTGTTGGGTCCAACAATCCATTCTCCCTAACACCTACTGAAATAGTTCAATAAAGCTCAAAGGGAGCATGAGCACAGTGAGCACATGGTTGGGGTGGTCATTACAACTTCTCTTGGTGAGTCAGCTGATTCTGATTGCTTATTCACCTCACAAGACAACCCATACACCGAATTAAAGAAAAAATGCTGACACCTCCACCCTCCCTTCAGAAGTGAGAGGTTGATTCATCAAAGATCAAACAGGGGTATGAATGTCTTACTTGCAGAAACATATGCTGCCCAGAGACAAGAAAAAAATCACTGTGATAGCAACAAGGATGTAGCTGACTTACCTTCTTCTAGGTTGAGGTTATGCAAACTGACCTTCTGGTCCATAGTCGCTGACTGTTTTGGGCCTTTAACTATCAAACTTGGATGTTGTGGTGAATAATGTTTAATATTAACACCAGATACTCTCATATTGAATTCCTACAGTTCGATTCTGACAGTTTCCTTATGTCCCTCAGACATTTCACTGCATGCAGAAAAGAGCCCCATGAGCTTCTTTCTAACTGTGGCAATTTTAAAGAAGAGGCAAGGAGTTGAGAGATGCATTTGCAGCCATGACCCATCCCTGAAAGTCCCAAATCCAGCTTCACTTTAATCCCCCAAATGCTCCTGATTTTGGGTAGTGTGGGAGAGAGAAATTAGGTCCATGAAACCTGCTCTTAGGGTAACAGTGGGAAGTCAAACCATTTTCCACTTTCAGAGGAAAATTTTGTATATTGTGGTAGTTGACATAGAAGGAGTCCTGAACTCTTAACTGATATGATATAAACGTCTGATAGTGTATCTTGATCCTGTTACTCCAACCTAGTGGTTTTAATGGGGCAGCGAGATGCTTCTCTTCAACAGGCTGTCTGTACAAACTCAATTCTTAAAAAGTTAGGACACTGCGTATAGTGTAAAAAAACAAAAAAACAAAAAAGAATGGCATGATTTGTAAATGTCAATTGTAAATGTCTATTGTGCTTTATTCACAATAGAACATAGAAAACATTTAAAAAATATACCCTTTTAATTAAAATATGAGCTCATTTTGAGTTTGAGGCCAGCAACACATCTCAAAAAAGTTTGGCTAGAGACAAAAGGCTGGAAAAGTAAGAGGTAAAAAAAAGAAACAGGTGGGGGAATACCACTCTCTCCCTCAGGCAGCACTGTGTTTAAATCAGGGATGATTCTGTTATTTAAGAGTAACTTCACTGGCTCAGTAACACTCCCAGAAATTATTGTTTAACACAGTTCACTCTGCGATCCACAAAGCAGTTTAAAGCTCTATGGATCAAAGCAGATGCCATATCTGAACACACTCCCCAAATGCTGCAGTCTTCTCTGGGCCAAAGGTAATTGAAAATGGACTGAAGCAAAGTGGAAAACTGTGGTCAGACAAATCTAAATTCTAAATTCTTTTTGGAAAACACAGCTGCAATGTCAACTGGACTAAAGAGGAGAGGAACCATTACATATTATAAGCACTTAGTTAAAAAGTCTGCATCTTTCATAGTATGGCAATGAATTAGTGCCTATGGAATTGGTACCTTGCACTTTTGGAGTGACACTTTCAGTGTTGAAAGGTATATATAGATGGTTTTAGAGCAACCTATACTCCCATCCAGGTGTCTTTATGCTATGCTATGCTGAATTGAAATTATACTTAACCATCATCACTTGTAAGAAATAAACCTTCTTCATGGATCCTGTATTTAAAGATGCATGCCACATCAAATGCTGTGAGCCAATGCAATCATTTTCACTCACTCGGTGCCTTCAGCTATTGGCTCAAAAGCAACAAATTCAATTAAAAAATGAAACAAATATATGAGCACTTGTTACATTTCATCTCAGTGCCAGCTTCTGCTATTTTTTTCTCCTCTGCTCACTGTTTGACTGTATGAGCCTCTAGTACACGGCACAGAGCACACACTCATGCACGCACGTGCGCAAACAGTCACACAGAGAAAGACACACATACACAGTGGCGATGCATCCATTTGTTTTGGCTTGTGCTTTATGTATGATACTACTAGTGGCAACAATGTATTCACGTGACTAAATGTCAATTGAATTTAACATAAACATTGGAATATGAAAGCTCATATAGCATTATAAAACACATTATTCTTGTCGCTCATCTGTGTCTTCTGCTATCTGTTGCTGTCTAGGTGTCGTTTTTTTGAGAAACATGAAAAATGATTATACACCATGAGAGATCTTTCTATAAATCTGTTCTAATAAGGAAATATGGATATTTTACCTCAGAAAACTGCTGCACGAGGAATGTGTTTATTGATGCAGATATAATTAAAAGCATACCAGGCCATTCAAAGTCAAACTGTGACTCACCTTGTTGAAATTTTCAATAAGTATTTCCACCACAATGTTCTGGAACTTAATGTTCATCATGGCGGCAACTGTCTCCTCTTGTGACCGCATCAATGTAGGCCCGAAGATGACGCCCAGGTTTGACACTGTCATCAGGTTGGACTGGTTTTGTGCAGAAACTCTGTGTTTAGAAGACAAGCATATCATACAAGCGTAGGATGCAGTCCTCTATTGCCACTCTAATACTTCACATGTTTAACCATGACGTGAAATCTTTTGGTCTACAAGATAGTGAGAGTTGGTGAGACGCCTACAATTGCGGTGCAGTTCAGGTAATGTTAAGTCTGCAAGTTAATTGATTGATTACAAGAACATGTACCTGACAAGATGCTTTATTAGTAACTCCAGCATTTCCTTGTTTCTTTCAGGCATCTTATGAACCAAAGCATGGACAGCACGCACTCTGTAGTTCTGATCATCGGACTCTGAGAAAGACAGAATAAATAGAAATGAGGGAAGAGTAGAAATGCTGGCCACTACTGACTTATGGAATAATTATATTTTAGAGGTAATTGTGTGAAAAAGAAAGTACATCCCATTTTAATTCTAAGGTTTTATCTTCTGGCCCTACACAGGTCTTAAAATGAGGTAAATACGACCTCACATGAACAATACATGACATATTACTGTGTCATTATTTATTTAACAAAAATAACCCTAATTCTAACCCTGACACTTAACCCCCAAAACTAAGCCAAAATGCAGAAGTAGTGTGTAAACAATTAACTACGCCGTTACTACTTCCATTGAAATGAACAGGGTAAGCAGCAGCCAGGAGCTGCTAATCAAACACAGTTGATTAACTGTTCATCAGCGAATGTGACCACTTCTATAAACGTTTTGGCAGTTTGCAGGTCTGTAGCATTCAGATTTTTGGCAACAGTGCCAAGGAGGAAAGACGAGAAGAAACTTTTGCTGACCATCAATGTGAGAATTGCAATTTGATGTGCATCATTCTGTGAGGTGAGAAAGACTGTTAAAAACTGCAAAGCATTTGGGACAGCTGCTAATCTTCCCAGCAGTGGACATATCAGCAAATTTATCTCAATGCCAGAATAAGGCAAAACCCAAGGCCTACATCTGAGGTTCTATGGGACTCAATTAGCATGTTAAATGTTTAAGGTCATGGTTTTTACAGTTAAAAAAAAAAGTTATTCTCATAACAAAGTCACACTCGAGTCACCCTGACATCACAGTTTGAGATAACCTGAGAGTACTATGATCCACACAAGTATTTCCTCAGATAGAAATGATTTAATCAGATCCGTCCTGACTCATTTGCTTTCCCTGCTTTGATAACCCAGACGTAGTGCTCACAAAGCTCAAATCTCTAAAATCAATTCAAAATATTTCATAAAGATTTTCAAAATTCTAATGTAATATCGCTTCACATAAATCCAGCTTAACATTTGCAATTGACATAATTAGTTAGTTATCAGATGCACCTGATTCATTAGTGCTACATGATTTGAACTGGACCAGTATCTTCTTAATCTGTTCTATAAAAGAAAGGATAATAGAGAACTTGATAAAATATGTAATATGTTATAACTGTTAGTAACTTACTGACAGCCATGATAAAATCTTTGTGGAGCTTGAAAGTCATTAGAGGCTCAGACAGACACCTGATGGTAAAGAAAAAAGAACAGTTGCAATTTATTTCCTGAGTGACACAGGCCCTGTGAATGCAGCTGGCATCCTTGGTGAGTCAGTCGCAGCACTTAATGTATGACTATCATCAGAGAGGTAGATGGTGGGGCGAGCTGACCTGAGGTAATTCTTTAGGCCACTGGTGATAGTTTTGTTGTCCCACATGTCTGGGTCCAGGTCCATATCCACAGGTGCTTTGGATGCTATTGGAAAAATGTTTTATTGTTATATGACCACTAGGTAAGTTTAAGCTGCAAATTGTCTTAAGAAACCAATACAATATGACATGACCTGTCAAGCTGCTCAACCGAGGACCGAAAATACTTCCTTCTTGTGTCAAGAGACTCAAAGGAGAATTGAAAATAATAGTGATAATGTGTGGTGTCTCATAGCAATGGGGGTCAAGATTTAGAGCCATTTAACAAACTCATTCAGACATTTCCTGTACAAATGTCTCATATATATCCAGACGAGACTACCTCGGGTAATTCAATAAAATAATGACAACATAATATAAGGCCTAATTGCTGTTACACTGTCCTACCACAAGGAGGACCTCTTTCCTCACTCTGCTGGAAAAGATCACGTTATTGACCCAAGACAATAGAAAACTATTCGTACACTACCATGGAGATTCAGACACTTGTGAATTACAGAATTACTGGTTTGACTTGGTACATTAGTTCACTGATAATACTTTTGATTTTAGTTACTTACAAAAGACTGTGGTCATCAGCTTCTGCACTTTAGAATTGACGCCTCCAATTCTGTACAGTCCCATTGTGTTTATGCCTGTGTGGCAGTGAAAAAAGCAAAAGGATGAATTGGAACAAGGAACTAAGACTTTGCGTTTATTTAGGACTCGTGCCAGTGCAACGTGTTGTCAAGCCCACTAACGAGCACATTGTTAATCATTGATTACAGCCAGGTTGCATTCAAATCATTTGACACATGAAAGCTGAGGGATTGAAGCACCTCACCTCTCATCTCGACCAGGTCAATGCATTTTCTTACGAAGTTGAAGCCTGCCTCATTAAGATATGCTGTAACACAAAACAAGAGCAGAAATGAAAGGACAATTACTTCCTGGGATAACTGCCCGTCATCTGGGATAATAAGCTCTCCCTTATGCCGCTGCTCAAATTAATAGCACAGCCCTGTACTGTGAGGCTGTGCTATGCCTGCTGAGTGGGCATATATAAAATTATAGTATTAATGAAAAGGTACAGTCATAGGTAACGAGTATTTCTTTCATATGTGTATGTTGTTGATCTTATGTTTTAAGAATCTGAAATGCATACATTTTAATCCTGAAGGAGTTTGGAAAGATATAAAAACAATACTCACTCTCTTCCTTTTTGCTTAATATGGCCGGCAGGTTGTAAATCTAGAGAGAGTTTACAGAAATCATTATAGCATAAAGGATAGCTTTGCTTGAAAACTGAACAAAATCGCTGAAAGAAAAGGATAATGTCAAAACGTTATTCCCACTGAACCTAATTTGAGTAGACTGTCCGATTATTAGCACAAGTAAATGGTGAGGTCATGGTTTCCTAAAAACGAAACAAAAAAAACCTTACAGAAAGCCACCAGAAGAGGGTGCCAGTGACAAATAATTCAATTTTGGCATTGTCTTCTTGTCAAACAAAGGACTTAAAAAAAAAACCTGACCAACTGCAGCCAGCACCGAATGAATATTTCAAAGAAGAACAGGCAGAGTTCCTTACCGGCTCCCTGCCATCCATGGCCTCGAGCCACAGTCTTCTGTTGGACTCTGACAGTGCCTGCAGTGTCATAACGCCATGCCTGGAAAGATTTAAGAGAAAAGCTGGTCTCAGTCTGATCTCTTTTCCTTGGGGCCCCTGGACAGACCATGTTTATATTGGCTGAGACCACTATAAAAGGACTAGTGTAACTAAAATAGCTCATGTGCAAATGCTTGACTTCAATCTATGCCCTCAGTTCACTTTGTGCTTCACATTCCCCTTCCAATTAAAAGCTACAAGTTCTTAATATTAGAGTGATTCATTTTTGCACCCAACATGCATATAGCTTTATCTGCTTTCACCTTACTGTGTGCAGCATAGTGAGAATCTGGGGCATTATGCCTTGATTTGTGGCACTGCTTCAGTTGGCTGTAACACAATTATAGAACATTATCTGATGATGGCGGCAAATAAAAAACTTCACCCCACCCAGTAGCGGCAGTTAGTACTAGCATGGAGCTGTGTCAGCTTGCATGTGTTAAAGGTCATTTCAACCAAAATACAAAAAAACGCTACACCTTTAACGACACCCCTACTGATATTTTGACATGCAGACAGTTTAGCATTTATTTCACCAGCTCTTAAGTTGTCCAATATTAAAGACTCCAAACCCGTACAGGTGAATGCAGAAGGAAATATTTATATTTGTGTTGCTCTCAAATCATTTAACAACATCTCTTTCCCAAAACAGCATCTCTGCTACCCTCATCCAAGCTCATATCATTTTTTTAATAGATGTATTTTCCCTTAAGTCCTTATGAAAGACACGTTGCTGGTAAATTTTTAATGAAACTCTTCTTTCATTGCTACGAGCAGCTCAAATGAAATTCTTTTTATTGGGCTGGCAGAGGATGTTTCAGAGATGGCTATCTCAGAATCCGGGCAAATAAAAGTATCCGCATAGCTGGATACCTCTTTGCTAATTCGGGTGAATCAACCCGTTAAAAATGAGGTTCCGAGATGGCTGGCCTGATTAAACTTGGGCAACAGCATGTTTATTATAATGGGGATTAATGGATGAGCTTGAAGCTGACTGGAGCTTGGCCCACATTGTCCTTGTGGTTGGAACACGCACCTTGGGGCAGCGCAGTTAATGATAAATGAGTTGTCCTGCAAATAAATTGCAGTTATTGTCCATGCTCAGCAACACTCACCGAGTGTGAGCAATGCTGAGCCTGCTGCTGCAGTGCAACATTAACACACAGCGATGTGCTAACTCTATTCTGGGGTACAAATCACTATAAAGAACTGATATCAAGCATTCATAACGGATGGCTTGGTCAATTGAGCCAGTGTTAATCAGCTGACAGCTACTTAAAGGTTTCTGATCTTTGCCCAATCTATAATCCTATTTCCCAGTGAAAAATTAAAAACAAATCAACTATGAATGTTCCCACATGGCCAAAAGCTTTGAAAAGAAAGGAAAAAAAATAGGAATTAATTCTAAGTTCAATATTGTGTGTTACTTGAGTAATTGCAGACAAGAAGAAATAATTCAAGAATGTGTCTTGACCAAGTGACCAAGTCAGATTTTGTGAAGTGCTAAGAAAGCAGCAGGTTTTCATTAGGTTTGGATTTAATATTGAGTGAACAACATGATTAGGACACATGCAGCACATGCAACTGCACTGAAAGGGCAGCACTGGTCAGTTCACATACCGGACTTTACAGAAAAACTGAAGCGGCCTGAAAAGAGTTCCACGACAGATGTCATTTCTACATTGACATGAACACAGAGAAAAGATGGGATGGGTTCAAAAATAGAAAAAAAAATACTGATAATGTAGACATACAGCAAACGGAGTGGGGGGAGAGGACTCGAGAAACATGCAGGACACAAACAGAGCTGATGACATCTAACACTGTTAAACCGAGCCTTTGAAGATGTTAATCAAACCTGAACAGCTCTCGCATGTTCAAACGTTGTGTACTCCAGGGGGAATCTGGGTTAATTTCCAGTATTGGTGAGTTCAACATAACACAAAATGTCACGTGCAGTTCATCGTTCTTATATTAAGTTAGTTTTAACAAGAAAAAAGTGTGTGCAACTGCTCTATCTTACTAATATGAGTATTCAGTAGGCGATGTGCAATGACTTTCTTTTTTCTTTTTGGCTCTAGGTGGTGATTAAAGCAATACATAATACATTCTGCATGTGTTTTCAGGCTATGAAAGCTATTAGACATTTTCAGGGATACATATCACAGACCTCTCCGCCACTTCAATATCAAAGCAGAAACGCTTGTCGATGGAGTCCGTTTTTCTCCGAATGCAGGACTTGAGCTTGAACACCTCTGGCTGATTTACGACAAGACCATTCTAAAAATAAACACACTCATCATTAATTAGTTAAAAATACTATGAAAAATGAATATGGAATAAAAATGAATATATTTACAATTGCAAATGCACAGCTCTACAAGTCTGAAATGACTAATATGTATGCTGTGTGTTTGTTGTGAGAGACACAGAAGGTACTTTGAAACCAGAATAAGATTTATGTAGCCGGAGTGTCCAGTGCTTTTGTGAAAATATGATTGGAAATACAGAAAAAAGAGAAAAACTAATGAAAAAAAACTGAATCATCGACAACAACAAAAACAGAAACATCTCCCATTGTGGTTTGGATTTGCAAAATTCTTTTTTTTTGTTTTTCTAGTTTTTTCTTTTTGGTGTTTCAGACTTTTTAAACTCAAGCTCGATGCAATCTTCATATGCCTAAAAATTGATTTGGGCTGTCAGCCCGAACAAAGCCCGAGCTACTTGGTTGCACGCATTCATATCATCCACTTATCAAGAAGCAGAGCTTTTATTTCATTTATCTTGATTTTAAACATGTGAAAATATAGTTTTAAAATTACATTATATCATTGACCTTGTTTTTCATTTCCCATTAGAGGCCCTCGGTGTCAGCTGAAAGTACCAATTCAATTACCTCCTGAACGGATATTTTTTTTTCTTTCTGAGAATTAGCCATATCTCATGTACAGCACATCCTCCCCTGTGCACGCCAGTAAGACTGACTGTAGCCAACTGCAACAAACCAGATATGTGGATAAAAATACGCCTGCACCTGCATTGGCTTTGGGCTTTATATTCTCCCTCTCCATCTGTGTGTGGGTTTCTGTGTTTTATTCGATTTTATTCAAAAATAAAAAGAAACCATGATCATTAGTAAATCGGAATGTAGCCATATCTGTAACATGTGCAGAAAAACGCACGGAAACTCACAGTTATGGAGATATTTTTTTGTCATAATTCCTCCCTTGAAGTTCATTGGAGTTCTTTAAAAGAATATTTTCATAATTTTTTAATCTGAGTGGCATTGAAGTGCACATACTTTTTGTTATCTTTACTGGAACCTGTATTTCTACAAATACTTTTTTGTGAAAAATAACAAAAGGTTAAACTGCGATAGCTAAACACTTCAAAACCATGCTGACAATTTCAATCGGTTTGTACCTGACGCAGCAGCGCTAAGCAGTATTCCCTGTGGAAGTTACTCCATATCATCATCCAATTACTATTTACAAAAAAAATATTGGTTGGAAGCTTTTTTCATCTAATACATAAAATGTGAAATAATTATCAGTTATCATTTGATCTACATGAAGTGCCATTAAGTCATAGCGATAAATTCCTACAAAGGAAGTAAACACATTCATTAGATCACTTAGAAAGCAAGATACTATAACTGTTTAGTTTAACGGACTATTTTCATTCCTTGAATTCCCCCGCGGTGTTGTTTGTTAATTTTGTTATTTAAAAATAAAACATGTTTGTTTGCCTTGACGTAACGAGTCTTTTGTCTTCTATGCCTAATTTGCAGTTTTGTCAATCTGACTTTTTCCGTTTACTCCTCCCGGGACTAACCATGCCTTTAAGCCTCTTTTTTTCCACACAGATTACACTCTGCTCGTTCTTTTCTTAGCTTTTTATCGTGCACACGTTAAACTAAACGAAATAAAGTGAATGTAAAGTACCTGTTTCCCAGCCGACTTGTTTTCTGTGTTGCTCATGGTGAATGTTTTGCTGCTTTTTTCATAAGTGCAGTAGTGACGTGTCCAAGTGCATCCCAGAGGACCTAGGACAGAACAAATGCAGAAGAAAACACTAGTTGAGGCAAAATAATTTTTCACTGAATCACAGGCTTCTGGAAAGACTTCTGAAAATCAATTTGCAATTTTAGTGTGATAAATCAAAAGTTGTTTATTGCTGCTGATAATAATCTACCATTTGTGGTAACTCCCCCATTTGAGAGCACATCAAAGTGAATCCGTAAACAGGATGAATTATGAGTTCTGTGTGAGTGGATCTCTTCGGCAGAGGCCTGGGAGAACTCGAGACATGTTTATGGTGATGGATGTAAAACCATTCACTTGAAAGTGAAGGGGAGTGAGATGGCCTGGATGGCTGGGAGCACAGCTAGGAAGACTCACGTTTCTCCTGGACATACAAGAAGCCTTCCATCGTCCACTGGCCGGGTGGTTTATAGTCCTGATCTGCCGACCTTATCCTCTTCATCAGCTTCTCCACTTCCTGCTTGGTGCTCACAAAGTTGTTTCGTGTCTGTGTGGGAAATTTAGGGTTATGTTATCATTGTGTTATCTCTGATCTCTCAAAATAAAAACACATCTATTTTTTCTCAAAGAACAAATAAATAAAAACTATCATTAGACTTTTTAAATAATACTTTTTAGGTCATTTAAAATTAGAACACGATCTTGAAGATGTCAGCCTCTTATTTGGAGTCATAAAGGTCAATATGAGGCCATTTAATATCTCAGAGAGTGGTGAAGCAGCCTCCACTCATCCAGTTACCATTAGAGATCTCTGCATCCGAGAGAGGGTTACCGAGTGGAAACTGTAAGGGCAACAGAACTGACATATTGGGTCAGAGAGATATTTGAACCCTCAGGACTTAAGTAGAGAGGACATAGTGATGGAACAAGGCGGCACTGCAGCAACTAGACTTTTACTCCCAATTCCAAGTCTTTTTTGACACACCATAAAATGGCCTACAGTTACTGCCTGCAATGCAACACTGAAAATATCGATCCTCGGCGCAGCAAAGAATTTCATTTAATCACACAGCTATCCATTTGTGAAAACTCTGCTTGTTATATCAGGGTATGATAAGCTGCAGAATCTGATTACGTGGCTGGTTGCCTTTGTGTACAACCCCCGAGGTGTTGAGACTTACGTTTTGTAGGTTGAACTGGAGCTGCTGTTTATACGGCTCAAATTCGTGAGCCAGCTCATATCCTTCATGGTAGAATGTAAACAAACCCTGAAGAAAGGCCAGGAGCTGGAATGGAACAATATTTATTGGTGAATTATTGAGTTAATAAACACTACAAGAACTTGATTGCTAATTTACATGGGCAAGTATTTTTTTAAAGGCATCTTGTAATATAGAACATCCATTCTACACACCGAAAACATTTATAATAGAATATCCTACCTATAATATATAAGTAATCCGGCTGTTTTTCTATTGTTATTATTATTTGATAACGATGCACTTATTATGATAATGTCATCTCAATGATATGTGCATTTTTTCTATTCTACAAATCATTTTGTCAGAACTTTTTTTACATTGTTGATGTTCACTTTTAAATCTCATGTTGAAGGAATTTGATTCTCATTATTTTTAAATTGGTAATTTATTGAACATCTTTGTACTGACAAGCAGAAAACTGAAAAAAGGATATTAGTGGAAAAAAAATCTAATTTTAAAAAAGTTTTCGGCTTTTATGGCAGACAGATATTGATCTTGTTTTCTGTGGAACACACAAACATCCATGGCCATTGTGGATACATATAAATATATAAATAAATACATACATACATAAATAAAGCATAGCTATAAAGATCTGCTGTTACAGAGAAACAAACTGATGCCATCTCTTGCGTGAACAAGTGTAGTCCACAAACATGGAGTTGCTTTCAGTAAAACCTTCAGACACAACCACTGATTTGATTTCTGGGCTGAGGCTTGGTATATCAAATGTTCAAGGATGAGCCATCTTTTCTTTGCCCAGATTCATCACACACAAGGTTGAGCCTTGTCATATTTTGAGCACTACCTGGGGCCCGGAGATTTACATTTTTGGGCCAGGGTTGTGGGTAAGTTGCCAGTGGATGTAAACAAATGGGAGTAGGACGTCTGAAACAGCCACTTTGCACCCATCTCACATTCCCAGACATTTAATAGGAAGCAAGTTTAATGTTTCCTGGTAACATCTGCACTAAAGATGTTAAAATTGACTCTACATATCTATAAAGCAGGGGCTTTCATAAAGCCTTTGATTTGCACTAGCACTCTGTCTTCTTTTGTTTGACAGCCAATACTTCATCTAATTTTACCCACAAGCTTCCCCAAATGGATCAACTATATTACAAAGAATTTGTGATGAAGATGACAAATGTGTGGGATATACAAGTGTGGTTATGTTCCTGTGAGTGTTGTATAAATGCACCTGCCTTCACTCCAGGATGATAGACATTAAAAAAAAAAGAAATGTAGTAGTAGTTACAGAGATCTGGTGGTATTTTGACTACAAATAAAATATATCAAAGAATGAAAACGTACTACTTCATCTTTAAAATGCAGAACTAATTTAGCAGAGAAATATATAAAACTGGCACTTCACTTACTGGCTCGACAAACTCAAATTTCTTCTTTTCTTGCACTTCTTGTATCTTGAAGACATACTCAAGGGACGCATCATAAAAGAGTTGTCTCTCCTTATCAATCTGCGTGTCAGCCTGAGAACAAGCAAACAAACCAGGGTTAGTGCCACAACAACGACAAGGGTCAACCTAGGAGTTAATGTTTGTATCACCACGTGGAAATAGTCTGTTGTTAGAGAGAGGGGTACGGAGCACAGCAGAGCACACAAACAGCTTATTTTCCAAAGACACTCAGCTGACCATAAAACGGCATTATTCAAAGACATGTTGCAGGATGAGAAAATTTGTTTTTCTTTTTACCTCCTGCAGATATGCTTCCTTCTTTTTGGATGACAAGCTGAGGTGTCTCTCAAGTGTAGAGTAGTATTTCTCTGTTTCCTTATCGAACTTTTTCTTCCCCTCCTAAAAAGGTTCACAAGACACATGAAAGGCTTAAACATTACCAGAAATGTGTCACTTATTCCCCGATCTGGGGGTGTGGGAATGGATTGCCACTAGGTGGAGGTCTAACTACAGTTTCTCATGCCATTTGCCACATGTAATTTAAAATTTCTGTCAATAGATTATTGCAGGTCTTGAAAGTGGCTTATAACAAGCGCACAGAGGAGCAGATAATGTCGGCATATCGATAGGTCATGTGAGAATTATGCACTGTTATTCTGTTATTCACAGGCAGGTACATAACTTCACAGTGAAACCAACAGCACTGTAAATCACACATAGCATAATGCATTTGGCACTGTCACATAGCTGGCCAGTTGATGTTTGCATCTCTTTTCTTGTTCCGCTTTGCTTTCCACCGACACACACAAGTCAGTCTCAACAGTTACAAGTCCCAGAATTCAGTCAGCATGTTTCAGAAGACTGTGAAGAAGGCGCAGGAAATGGGCTTTTGATGTGAGATGCCGATCTATAAAGTATACGAACAAAGAAAGTAAACATTTTGCCCCACAGAAGATCCATTTTATAGTACTTAATCAAAATGCCCAAGCAGTGAAAACCTGTCTCAGTGAGGACATTCAAATGCCTCATCTGCAAGTCTGACCTCTAAACCAAGCTTTGCCTACTTAAAGCTCATCTCGCAATGCAAACATTCATAAAGAGGAGCGGAGAGGCAGAATAAGCGGGGGCTGGGGAAAGTGTGAGGAAACGGCCACTGTAACCAGATCCTTCTTGTTTATTTTCATTCCCATGGCCCTGAAATTTAGCAAGTCTAATCTGCTAGCTACTGATATGACCTAGAACAGCGTTCAGCCCCAGCAAACCTCAGAAATAAAACTGTGGAGGAATTCACAGTAAGACATGGTAACATTTCGACATACAACAAGAATAAAATCAAATCAATAGATAATTTAATATAGTAGCATCTCATTTTCATCTTTCTTATCACGTCAAACCCAGAAATAATCTCTTCTGCAATGAGGGAGGGGAAACAAAATCTGTTGTATATAAGCACTCTTTCCTGAAACAAAGAAAAAAATACACAGGTGGATGAGAAA
This sequence comes from Oreochromis aureus, assembly GCF_013358895.1. NCBI lineage: Eukaryota > Metazoa > Chordata > Actinopteri > Cichliformes > Cichlidae > Oreochromis > Oreochromis aureus. The sequence goes on along the minus strand of NC_052955.1, from coordinate 7,874,169 downwards.
ATAAATATATGATTAAAAATGATGTCAGCTGACAGGAAATAAATTTCCCTTAAGGTTTTTTTTTATTAGAGAACAAAAGGTAGCTGACTGTCTTCTCTGCCGCTGTGATGTGACATTATTCTGTGAGCACGCATACAACAGAAGCCCTGGGGAAAACACAAACACAAACATGCACACAAATGCACGGACGCACATGCACACACACACTGGAGATCACATTAAATTAAGAGCTTTAGGTTTAGCTGAGCCCCACAGTCACAGCAGGAATTTCCTAGCGCTGCTGACCAGTGTGAGCACATAAGAAAAGTCCTCACAAAAAACCCCCCAAAAAACAAACCTCTCTCTGTATGTCTGGCCTAACTCTTTGACACTTACAAAGTGCAGGCAGTGACTCAGAGCTACAGTGAATATGTGAGGCAGAGCCAGCCTGATTAAGTCACCAAAGTGCACTGCTTTGTTTTGATCCAAGCAGGACGTGTATAAACTGGTGCTACCATAATGATACCCTAGCAGAACACCAGGTGTTTGTTGGTTTGTTCATGTGTTGATCATACCCCCCAGCCCCTGGATATGTCTGTGCAATCAGAGTGGAATATGAGCATTTAAATTGCAAAGAGTCTTCAAGAGAAGGTAGTTGCAGTGCAAGCAAAAGGCTTTGAAGCCCAACATGTGGGCATAAGACATTGGGGTGGATATATATATTTATATATAAATGTATACCCTCAAGCACATGCAAGGTGGGAGTTTCTAACACAAACTAATGCCAGCATCGGAGAGTAATCATCTATCTGGGAATGAATAAAGTCAAAGCACTTCCCGACACTCTGTGGTGCACAAAACACACATGAACCTATCACTTGGGAGATTTCCTCATCTGATTGCTTTGTTCGCTCTCATGAATAAATCAGATGCAGGAAGAGAATATTCTGATGCAGATTGCTCTGTAGTGGAATTTCTAACTAGCAAAGTCTAATGTTGCTGTTAAGAGCGCTTTGATGGCAGCTGTAGTATGGGTAACTTTGCTAATTGCTAATGTAACATTGCAGGGAGGAAAACGATGAGGAAAAACTGCAGGCGTTTTTTTTTTCTGGTCATCAGGACTTCTCAGTTTGCTAAAGAAAGGATGCTGAGAACAGATATAAAGACTGCAGGAGGAATATTTGGACACTAGCTGCACATCGCTAGTTTTGACACTGGCCCTAACGAGCCTCGGGGCCATCATTTCTACGCCTCTCATCGCCATGGTAACAGATGCAAGCGGCAAGGGAGGTCGAACGTTTCTGTGCACGTGTATGCAGAGGAAAGAACCCCAGCTGTCACACACTGTTACTCTACACTTCCTCATTTCTGTCCATCCTGGAAGAATACAAACATCAATGTCTAGCGAGGAATCGCATGCAGGATATCTCTTCGCTTGTTCATTTTAAACGGATTCTCTGAGCAGTGACATGAAAGGGAAAACTTTAAAACAAATCTCTATGAGCTCGTTAGAGACGGCTAATTGGACCAGGGGTCCAGAATGGCGATTAAATAGCAATAGCTGGTTATTTTGATGTGTGATTTCACCACACAGGAGCTGGATGTCCACAAAAGAGACAGAGAGATCACATGGCTGTAGTCTGAGTTCAGTTACTTTTTTGCAGAGCAGAAAAATAAATAAATGAATGAATAAATAATTGTCTCCATCTTTACCTGATATCCCACCTGCTGAGAAGACAAGAAGTTGGCCAATTAGCATGAAATAATTACAACATCTGCTTCTACAGTTTATAAAAAAACATAGAAAAGATCCTTTGTGTGTGAGGCAAAACGCAAAGCTTTAGTCTAAACAATATTCATCAGTCCCTTTGTTTTCTGGCATATAAAGTTAGGCCTTTAAAGTGATAAAAATAAGAGTCCGCAATATAGTATGCATGCCTTTCCGTTTCACAGTGGGATTTTCTTGGTATATCACAGACTAACTTTTAAAGGCTGAGTAAAGATGCAGCAAGAAAAAAGCTGGTATCTTTATATCTGCAAAAGCCTTTTTCTTATTATACTCTGGAAAAGAAAATCTTTTGACAAGCTTTCCCTGAATATGCAGTAGGTCTGTATTGCAAGGATCCCTTAGGCATCTCTCCCATCAAGGTCAAGTGAAGCCTTCCTCTTACCACCTAATCTAGAGATAAGAAATAGGGAAAAACAACTTGAATCATCTGGACATTTGGAACTTCCTAATAAGATGACAGATTTGATGATTATTTGTTTTGGATTATATCATAGGTCAGCTTTGCTCATGACTAAGTCTGTGACTAAGAAGTTCTCTCAGGCCACACAAATTACTTTTAAGGTAACAGCAAGTTATTCAGTATCTTTAGCAGGGTTTTGGATCTAAGTAACGAATATTTTTTAAAAATCACAGTTAAAATTGATTCCAGTTAGGTATGTGTTGATTTCAGAAATTTAGCAGATGGTACCAGTACCATTAGAAATTCATAGCCCTGAATACCCCTATTCAATGCAATGTTTGAAAGAAATGTTGGGAATCATGTATTATTGTAGGGTACTGTTGGAAGCCTTTTTATTTCCCCTTGAATGCTGCCACATGTGTAAGGAAAATGCATTTGTGGGTTGAGCAGCAGAGTTGAGTAAGTGGGTTACAGGAAGAAAAACGTCTCTTTTCGGCAAAATCTTCTCTGCCGATGCCAAACTGTTTTTTTCTGCCATAGATTCTTGTTTGGTGTTGTTTGATCGAAATCTGAAGAAACTAGACAAATTAGCATTTTAAGAAGTTACTAATGTTACAAACACTTTCTTCTGTGTTTACAAACAGCTGTGTTTACTGTCACACTGTGTACAATGATATAATGCAGAATAACATGATAAACAAGCACTGCAGGCCTGGCCTTGCTAGTTTATATAATGTTACCTCCTACAAATATTTCAGACTAAAGAACATAGTTGATTTCACAACGCCAACTGTCTCAGATGGTCTGATGTATTTCAGGATAACAGTGCAAAATATTACCAAACTCTTACTGCCTTTCTTATCAATGGGCTGGGACAAGCAGCTGCACTCGGCGCCATCTTTCATGTTAAATTTTTCCTTTTGGTTGTAGGCATCCTTCTTTTTCGGGATGATGTCACTGTTTGTGCATAATCTGATTTAATATACTTCTTTTGCGAAAGGCAATATCTTATATATTTACAGCGAACGGCTGCTGCCTTAAAACAGGTAAAGACCGACCTCTCAAGGTCTACTGCCTTGTGAAATTCTGATGATCAGGAGAAAAAGTAATTACTTTCAGAAAGATTGTTTTAATAGTGTTTCTGCTTTATTGGGTAGGGCACAGTGGGAAGTGATGGAACAGATATGAGAATAACAAAAAGAAATGTGTTAAATCTGCATCACATTATTCATGCATTTTGTTGTTTTTTGCACCACAAAGTTTGAGTCTCTGCATCATCTGCGGTGCTGTCATCTCAAGTTCTTAGGAGAAATGTTTTCAAAGCTCGTTTTGTTCTTCTTACCTTATCGCCTTGTGCATTTTTTGATAAATCACTACTACACTAATAACTGACAGGCTGCTAACCTTTTTATGCAATGCATAGTATCTAGGACAGCACTTCCTTCATTGATTATACAATGGATTTTTAACCTAATACAGCTGGGATGAGTCTGTCGTTCTCGTATAGTGAACAAACACAACCACAGTCTATAAGCACAATGCAGTTAAAAGGTCAAAGCATAATTAATTAAGCTGTCAACAGCTAATATATTGGCTATAACTTTAACAATCAGTTGCAGTCACTATGTGCATCATTTGATGTTTTCTTGCTTTTGATGTACCCTATCATAATATACATTTTCAATAACTATTAAAAAGTATACTCATCAGTAAGTTCGGGTGTTTGTTTATACAGTTTGGTTGGAATCTGGAGTTTAGCTGCTACTTTGTGTCAAACCAGAAGGTCCTTTTTAAAATCTTCTGTTGACAATGGGAAGCTCAGATGTGCTGAAGTTTTCTGCCAGTAAACAGGACTTTCTGCCATTAAAATTCTTTTGCAGTCCAGCCCTAGTATGACAAGAGTGAGGCTGTGATGACCCCTAGTTTTTATTCTCAACATTCCTTTACTCGGCATGTGTTTTAGATACCTAGGTGGGCAGGCTCGCCTGGCTGCCCTATATTTACCCTCTCACTTTCTTTTTAGCTCCTTCATGTTGTTTTTGTGCAACTCAGACAAACTGTATCCACTCTCAAATACATCCAATACAAGAGATTCTACTGCCTTTCACATTCAATCATTTTTATATTTTTGTCATCTATTTAAATCATGTTATATTGTTTAATAGGTTTTATTAAATTTGCTTGTTCAACCGCTACAAAATGGTGCTTCCTTACCAGGCAAGCTGTAACAAAAGTGCAGGCTTATCTGGTATTCAGATCTGGGAACTCTTGCACAGCCAGGGGACTATGTGGAAACCTGAAGTCTGCATATCTTATATATATTTTTTTTATTTGAAAAAAAAAAAACTATATCAGACATAAATTAATATTCAAAGTGAATATCAACAAAGGAGTCTGGAGGGGATCTTCAACATCCTGAGAATTTTGGAAAATGATAAAATATATTTTATCATACTTTGGTTCAAGGGCACCTGGTGGCTCAGAAAAATTAAAGAAGAAAAACCAACTCATGGCACCAATTTATTTTATATTATATTGCTACTCTAGTCTATAGTCTACTCTTTATTCTGGTCAGTGTAAACTTAAGCAGTAAACAATGGCTTACAAGAATACTTAAAAACAATTACTGTGGGCTGTGGAGGGAAATGATATGATGATGATATTTGAAGCCTGTCAACTTCCAATATAGTCTGCTTTGGTAAAATGGATTAACTGGCCCTTTAAATAAATCAGATAGAGAGATAACACTAGATGTTTGAGAGGAAACATCTCTTCTGTGAAGTTTAACAAGACAATAATAATAACCTAACAAGTTCATTATCAGATTGCCTGCTCCCATGTTTTCATAAGTACTAATATTCTGAGAGGTCCCACTCTTTATGGTTAACATCTGTGCAATAATATAACCGCATAACCACAACTGCTGTTACTGACTTTGAATTCAAGGGGGAAACTGAAACAAATATTTTTAACTTTAATAAATGGAACAGACTTTTAACATAAAAATATTCAGACTTGTCTGATCAGACAGCTGCTGTGTAACAAATTATTTCACAGTAAAACTGTGAATCTGTTTGTGTGTTTGACAGCTCCTGACTCCCGACCAGCTTGTCTGTGCTTCAACTAATTGATTGTTGTGAATAATTAATGAAGTAGTGACACATAAACCTGTATAACTCTATGTTACCCACGTTTTTTTTTTCCCAAAATGAAGTATTTCAAAAGTTCTGCTGGTGGGAGAGGTATGCTCACTTCACATTTTCAAGGCTGTGATGAGAGCTAAAAGAGCAGGGTAGAAGTAAAGGCAGTTCGTCTTCTTTGGCTCTTGTAAGGCCAGACAGTGTCTAGTCTGTAATATAAAAACATGTTAAATCCAGCTCCGTGCTGTACTGCATGGAACATTCCATTGTCAATTCTGGGATCCGGTGCCAGGTGAGCAAGCCAGATTAAATCAGGCAGACAGGACCAAAACTATGAGCTGACAGGAGAATTCACCATCTTTTCCCACTGCCATAACCCATGCTTTTACAGAAAGCTAATTGTTGGCTTGTTGTTAGCAATGGCTAACGGAAGGAGCTAGCTATTTCTCGATTTTAAATAGCTCAAATATCCCTAATATAATTAGGGTTAAGTTGAACTTTTTTGAAACTCTCTAAATGAAATGTAATTTATTTTTAGTGTAAAAAACACTTTATAATTGGCTACTCTATGGCGTTACACTAAGTCATCCTACACTGCATTACACTAGAAGAGATGTGAAGACTGATCTGATGAGTTTAAGCTCTCAGTAGAACTTCTGTGTAAATCTTGGCCACACTATGTTTAGACTTGTCTATGGTATGCTCATTAGCTAACTACTTATGATTGACAGGTCATTAGCCAATGAGCAAGCAGTTTTACAGTCAGTCCATTCCTCTTTGTTACATCCTGTTCTTTGAAACGGAGATGCCAACGGTGAAAACGCTAATCTTCAGGCTCAAAAACAGGACTTTAGAAATCAGCAGTTGACATCATTGTAGCTATATTCATACTGTCTGTGGGCTAGCTCTGTTTTCCAGTATTTTAATACAATTTAAAGTCTATTGGATACAAGTAAAAGTTCTCAGTCAAGTGCACGAAAAGAGGCACTTACCCACATCTAGTGACTGATTGAAAAATTCCAAGGTTAATGAAGGTATAAAAATATACTGTTCCTATCTGTGTGATTGCAAATGTTTTGCCTACAGCTGGCAGGTGTATCCCCAGGCCACTTTAATTGATACCTTGACTCAGCAGCATCTTGAGTAGAAAATTTTAGGATTATGCAGCATAGATGGAAATGTCATATCTAATCTAGTTAAGAATCATCTGATGTCTAACCACGCTTTGTACAGTAGGACCTTGCAAATTATTGGTGGCCATCTGTATCCCATTTGGGTCTATTTGCACTAATTCCTCACACTCAGCAAGTGTGGGACCCCCACAGTGCCCCTAATGTTGAAGACGATCTTTGAAGGAAATATAATAGTGTCAAAATTTCAGACAGGAAGAATGCCACCCACAGTCAGACACCCCCTGGTATTTCCTCGACAAAGTGTCCCTGGGGTCTATTTAAATTTCGAGGTCTGACAACCACTAAATACACACACATTGCCCCCCCAAATCTGCACAAAACTTTCTAGTACTAATTTAACAGCAGCTCTATGTGACACTTTAAGCCCAGTTTTGAAAAAAAAAATCACAAAATATTAATGAATATTAATTAAACACAGATGAATATTACAGATGCTTTAGAAGGTGAACACTAAACATGGTGAACAAAACAAACTGTTCCTCATATTTACTCTTCATTAAGTAAACTGTGGTCACTGTAGCAGTATAAATAAATAGAAACTAGGATCATTCTCAATTCCTATTTCAGTTCTGAAAGTATTGTTTTTGTTACCTGGGAAAACAGCAGAAACATATACCTGAGAGTAAAAAGAAGAAGTGTAACAACAATTTCAGTTCTACATCACAGTCTGGCAGCCAGTGCATATGGTACTCCGGTGAAAATATGTGATTGTTTGAGTTCTGGAAGCATGTGTATTTACAGTAGACTGCACTGAAGTTTGAGGGGGTTCATTCCAAACATTTGGATCAGCCTTGTGCTAAGCAGACCGTGCCTAATATGTCCTATAGTGCTGCAGTCAATCTGCTAGTGAGTTGCTGCTATGGAAGTGTTGTGCTTGTGCCTAAGAAGCTGATACAGTGGTACGTAACCTCTTTGGGATTACTCGCAGCACGCCCATATAAGGCAAGAGCTCCCAATTTGTCCACCTTATGTTCTCAGACATGAAATGCAGTAACTGGAAGGGTCAGACAGCCTGCAGATCTCTCCAGATTCTCGGAACAGTGGAAAGTTGCTCAGCCACTCGTGATGTCAGCTTTTTATCTCACTCTAGTTGGGCTAATGTTTAGCGGGGGATAGGCCGTAGGAGGAGAGAGCCATTAGGAGAAAGTGGTCGGAGGAAATAAGCAGCAGTGGGAGTGACAGGGGCTGTGGCTTTTAAGGAACCATTTTATAAACATAGTCAGTCAATGCAATTGCACTGAACACTGTGATGGGGAAGTGAGAGAAAGAAATGGAAGCAAAATGTGCTTTTTCATTATGGTAGATACATGTGATGCCTAAGACATGAAGTGACATCGGTTATTTGGTCTGGACAGAAGAAGGAGATGATTTATGTTCACACCTCAGCGCTGTGAAGAGAGATTGTTCCATTATTTTGGACGTACAGTAAGGTGACTGCTTTTACAGACCAGTGGCTGTCAAGTCATGTGAAATCAATCAAAATGTGAGAGTCTAACTTTGAGGCTAGGTTGACCATCACAGGGGTCAGGGTTGTGTAAAGATGTGCAAATGATTCATAGTTCAGTATAAAGTTAGGAATGAACTCGCAAACTGTGTGAGAGAGCTGTGCAAAGGCTTGCATTCTACAAGCTTGTTCATGTGTGATCTCACCAAGGGAATAACCACAAACAAGCTGCTGTACTTTCATTTTATGCCTTTGCGTTGGCCAGGAATGAAAGCATGGCTTGTGGCAACAAACCCACACTGTTCTTTGCAGTCAGCTTCAGCCTCAACAACATGTCCACTGTGGAACCAGGATGCCTTCAAGCAACACCCCTACTGATATCAAAAGCCTATATGCAATAGGTTAGTGAGGACTGCATTATATGTATCAGGTTTAAAGTAATCTGATTATAAAATGGGTGAAGGTGAAATATATTAGATGCTTAAAGTTCACAGCTATTATTTTATCGTGCAGTGCCCTTTTCACAGCACAAAAAAGTTTATTTTTTCATAAAAATGAAGTGAAATATGGCATGGAATAAAGTATTGTATTATTAATATGGTTTTCAAAATGGGGAATCTGTCAAATGTAGTTTGTGTTAACTGATATAGTTGGATACAGAAATAATAAATATGTCCAATATGTCTTGTTTTAATGAATATAAACTAACCACTACAGAAAACTAAAAAGAGTTAAAACCTTTTAAGATCACAATTGCAGAGCAACATATTTGTTTATACCCCCTACTAGCCTCATTAATTAGGGGCAGGGCACTTCTCTTGGTAGTGTCACATTTTACTTTTAATTAATGATTTACATACTGTAGTGAAAACGAAGGGGGTTAGGAGAGGAGGTGAGCGTGTCAGAATACATGAAATATCCTACGCTGTTCAGCTGCTAATTGCACATGTAGGTGGTCTCTTACCTTCGCAGCGCCGATTTGCTCCTTACGAAATTTTTCCAAAGGAGTAATCAACACATCATCTGCATTCTGAATCTGAAATGAAAATCAAAAGAAAGCAGGGATACAGACAGACGTCAGTTTGATGGAAAGATATAGTGAAGTCTTCAGACTATTTCAAACAGAATTATTAGAAAGAAAAATATCAGAAAAATTTAATCTGGCAGCCATTCACTTTTTTAACAATAGGCTTGGTCTACAAATGTGCCACACAGGAAATTATAGAATCATTCAGCTCAAGTCAAACACAGTTGAAAATACACGTAGAAGATAGAGCAATCACATTTAATAATATTTCTTAAGCCAGTGACAATGAACAATGTGTGACTGCACAGAACCAAAATGAGTGCAGCAGATCTATGAGATAAAGCACTCAACAATAGTCTTGCAAGGCAGACAAAAATGGAGCCTTTTTATATGAGCTTTGATGCACCAGTATTGTCAAATCTTGGTGAGTTACAACACGGCGCAGCAGCACAGCTCTACAAGTTCAACCTGCAATGCATTTAAATTTTTGAAGTATGTCTCTACATACTGCTGACCTCTCCTGTGACCGGAAAAAAGGTCTCTGGAGGAGTCACTCCGCTTTTATTCCAGACAGAAACTGAAAAGCTGAGATACACTGTGTCAATTACAGTCTATGTTGAACTGCAGGTGAGCAGTTCAAAAAGGTGCCATTAAGGTACTTCTGAATTTTCTGTGTATGAGCTTTCACCCACCGAGACCAGATGACATCAGACTGGTGGAGCCGCGCTACAGGAAGCACTGCCATAAATGACATGCCTCTAAGGTTGATTTAAGGTGTTATTCTGTCCAGTGATAAACTAAGGGCTGGGCTCTATGATACATCTATGATAACAGCACTAATTTAGTGGTGTCAGCTCAGATTGACTATCAGCTTCCCAGCTACAGTCCTCTGAACACAGACTTTCTCGAGATGGAGTTTTTGTTTTGAACCATTAATCATAGCATATTTTCACTGTCTAAAAATAACCCTGTCAGCTCCATCACCCAACCAGAATGAGTGACTTGAAAAGGAAGATGCAATCTCTCTAGCCTGCAGTGTTTTCATTTTTCCTTTATGATGTGGGATGTTATAATCTTGTAGAGTAAATATGTAACTTTTACTTGTTGTAATAATGCACTATAATTACACTATAGTCACAAATTTTGCAGCTCTTCAAATGGGCATCAAATCTTGGCTTCAAATGAAACCCATGTTAAGCTTTAGAGCTGTTTTTTTTTACAGTTTGCCCCTCCAGTAAATGTAAAGAAACGAGAGGAGAAATCTGTGTTTTAATTTGAAAATAATTGAATGAAATTATCGTGTTACTGTGTTGCAAGTAATTAGCAGGAATCTCTATTTGTATAAGTTTATGGATGTAGCTTTCTAACCTAGCTTGCCAGCATTAGCTGATAACTTAGCACTCCTGTTAAAATACAGCCCCCTTTGGCTTAAACAACAAAGATGGGGATAGAAACAACACTGAAAAACAGAACAAAAACAGAACAGACTTCAAAACAGAAAATCAGAAACCAATAACATATAAATAAATGAGGAGTAGCTCAAGACTTTTGCACAGTACCGTAACTTCAAAACCACAACATCTCGAAACTTCTACTGTTTAATACTATAATCAATTACTCATACAACATAGAGCATTCCAGCAAAATGTTGTCATTACTCAAACATAAATGAATAACAGCTTGTCCCTCTCTCATATATTAAACATGAAGGGAACAGATGAGGATGAACTGGAAATAGGAAGGAAAGACAAACCATGAACTGGTAAGGGAGTTGGGGGATGTACTGTAATAAGTCTGATTGTGGTGGCTCAAGCTAGCATCTGCCCGGATTTAAGGTCTCTGCTGCAAAGGTTTTCATGCCAGATACCACAGAGCACCTTGAGAATCTATTGTCCAGTAATTTTGAGCTTGTGTGTTTTTTTAACTACTCTTTTTGACTCAAATAACATTTGGGGGGGGATTTGAAATAATTGCAGGTTATATTAAAACAAAATTGAACATTTGAACCTATTATTTAGTCTTTAACCTTCATCTAAAATCAGGTGCTCGATGGAAATTTGAAGTAGAAAGTACTTCACATATAAAATATCATCTCGCAACCTGCAAAATGATTCATCACCAGATGGGGTTTAAAAGAAAAAAGGAGCTCTGTAAGATAAATCAAGTCACTTTGGTTACGAGTAATACTCCACTAGAAGCACAGAGGGCATTTGATGGTCATCAGATCTGTTATATAAAAATATAGTCTCTTAGCTGTTAGAGTCCTCCAGTCGTATTGAAGTCTTTGTGTTATCTACCGTCTCAACAGCAAGAATGACACTTTTTTCATGTTCAGCTAAATAGACAGGACAATTAAATACACAGCACTCCAGGCTTTTGAGATTATGATCTAATATTTGAAAGCGACTGAAAGCAAGATAAAAATATCAAGTTTGTTCTTCTCTGGATTTCTGAGACGATGACTGTTGAGTTTAATTGTCCTTGAAGGCGACTGCTACCTGAAATCTGACTATGTGCAGGATTTAGATATAATAGGAGCGTGATTACTTCTTGTGTCAGTTAATGCATATTACATTCAAAGCAATGGAAAATACATTTAAAATGTTCAAGATTTCCGATCACTTTTGATTATTATCTTCCAATAAGCTGATCCAGACAGTTAAACTTGAAAGAGGCCATCTTATTTAAGACTCAATGGATTACTTTCAAACTGGCATTGTGCCGAATGCCCTCAGCAACAGCCTCTCTCAACAGGATTAAATCCATATGAGCGAGCACAGTGTGATGCTTGAAAGGATGCAATAGCGCTAAGCAATTTCATTATCAGATAGGGAGAGGAATGTCAATGTGCTATATTTCCCATGCTCCTGCTTTTACCAGTCTAAATATCAAGCAGATCAAAAGTGTTACTCTGAGGTTAATTTGCAGAGGCCGACCAGAATGCCACCAAGGCCAGCTCAAATTGAATACTGTGAAGTGTACCAATTCAAATTTTCCCCTTTCAAACACATCTTTAGAACCGGTTTAAATGTGAATATCGACTTTAAACGCTTTGGAAACATCATGTATCATTCATCTTTCCCTTAATAAAAATATTCTGCTGGATATCAGACTTTTTTTTATGTTTCCTCTTTAATCTATGTTTACTGCAGAGAAAGCCTGTAAATAATCATTACTTAGGTCAGCTTTTATTAGAAGAGCACCTCTCATGTTCACCTCTATGACTTACAACTGCTGCTAAAACACATTTTGGGTAAAACCATTTCATATTCTATGCAAATATTTATACTATTTATTATGTTTCAGATGGTCTAGAATGGCTTAAAGTGCATATCTTGTGGTCGTGGTTCCTTGGTTGTGTTGGTGCATTTCACTTGCAGTTTATAATCACTCTAGCATTAAACTGTATATTGCGCCGTCTCACTGGTTTCAGCATGTAAGTCTATAACAGGGTAGTAAATAACTTTTATAGGCTTTTTGCCCGTTCTGTTTTGACAGCGTCCTCACAATGAAATGCCAGCTTAATACACCTAAAGCCGTGCTTCTTCATTGCAAATCAACTGAATCTCTTGGTTTTTGAATACACACAAGCTCACCCACATACATACACACCAGGCTTGCCATTTTTCTCTGGCTGAAGAGGCGTCATAAAAGCCTGCTCGGCCACCGTGCTGCACTATCTTTCAAATGAAAAAGCATATTTCTGTTTGTTGTTGTTGTAGCAGTTTCACCCTCACGCACACTTTCCAAGAAAATGTGGCTCCAGGCGGGGAAACCAGTTCTGTAAAAAGCCAACTGGGCCCTGACAAGAAGGTGTTTTATCGGTGGGTGCTTGCAAGTGAAAATCTGTCAACTGTGACAATTTAGTAAAATCCTGTGACAGAAACAGGTCACAATTTTCCAGAATTTTTAACATCTAACAAGAAAAATACAAAAAACTTCCTAATTTTAATCTGTTTGATTAGTTTATTATATATTATAAGAAAGAACCATATCAATCAGCAGATTTTGGTCAGTATCTATTTGTTATACTATAATGTTATTTGCTAGAATAGCAGTCTTTCTTCCTTTGTAGCAGGAATAAGTCTCCTGGTGATAAATATTAAGTTATTGGCTTAACTAAGCATGCTTACAGTGGCTTTCGTTTTTGGAGGTGATTTAATTTTCCCATTTAGGTTCCCACCTTTGTTTAGCTGTCAGTTATAAATGGTCATCTAAAGCCTTTGGGGCTAAAATGCAGCTAATTTGAATGTATAATTGTGCAAATTTATTATGAAAACCAGCAGAGAAACAGTGCTGATGACTATCTGAGGAATGTTAACAAGCACTGCTGGCGCAGCCTTTAAATGCAATAACACGAGTGGGTGTGCCTTACATGAAAAAGACTGCGTGCTCGACGTCTGTACTTCTTTGTCCTGAATCGTATTACACCTAGTAACACCCGGCGGCATCAAATAAAAATATCAGCAACAATAACACCACACCAATAACCACAGTGATAGCAGCAGCAACCAAAAAGGAATTAGTCAAACTTATTAAAGATGTGGAAGCAAAGCCCCCAAAACCTAATTAATACAGTGCGTTAAATGCATAATAAACATTATCGCCCGTATCATCATGACAAAATAAAACTTTCTATTTCATGCTGACAATGGGATACAACCTTTATTAGAAGAGGGACTGCAATAGATATGCGTGTCTGTCATTCTCTCTGCAGATTGTTTTGCCGAGAAGGTGTGTGTGTGTGTGTCAGGGGGGTAACAATCTCATTGAGCTAAATCTTTATCTAGTGCAGCAGTGGCACCTTCAGCAAGCTGCAAAGCTATTCTTCCCTAACTTTTATGAGCTATGAAATAAAAGCAAACCTGCTGCAGACAAAGTAACACAACAGTGTGAGGCTAGATGTGACACGTTTGCCCTACACATCTGATTGGCGAGTAAGCTGTTAAGCAAGGATATAAAGAAACTGCTGAAATGGAGATAGCTGGTTTGTGGGTCCCATGAGGATTTTCTGTTGTTTGTTTTAAGCACAGTTAGAGACTGCTTGACCTTTCTTGCTACCAGAGTTTAAGGCTGCTGTGATTGCTGTCTGCACACATTTATCCCTATGTATCAAACAGTCTGCAGGTAAAGAGCTGCAATATTAAAAGAGCCACAAAATGGAAAAGGTTTTTGCATTAAGTTTGGATTCGTGATTTTTATAAAGTGGTGATAAACAGATATTCTTACCTAGTTTTCCATCTTAGCATCACAAAACTTGAGGACTGAGTAACATTTGGGCCTTACCAGTACCTTGAAATATGAGCAATACCTGGAACTTATAAAACAATGTGCTAAAATCTGTAACACTTTGGTAAATCTTACAAAGTTATTTATACATTATTGTAAATTAATTTAGAAATTGCTACTTAGTAATTAAAAAAGCAGTACTATTTATTCGTCATAATAACCGTGTGTCAAAGCCTAACTAGCATGCTAAATCTTAAAAGATTATAAAGGTTAGTACACCTGGCAATGATTGACTCAGTATCACGGCAAAACACGTAATAGACACGTATGCATGTCACACTTTGCCATTTCACGCTTTGCCTCTCCAAAGTGTGAAATGTACATGCATCCAGAAGTTGCAGTAAGTTGCGGTGATCTGCAGAGGGAGATGTTTTATTTCGTGCCAACAGGAAAGTGTTTAAACAGACCTTATTAACACATTTTCATGTAAAAACATATTAGCTGCCTAGCTTAATCGTTTCTGGCGATTAAGGAGCCTGAAATGTACTTCCCACTTTTTTGCTCACTACCAACTTCTTGGCTTTAAATATCTTATCTCTCCCTGCTGGTGCTGCATGTGTGTCCATTTCACGCTTTGGAGAGGCAAACTGACACGTTGGACTGGCGTGTCTATTACATACTTTACCAGTGAGATCACTTTTCTAATGAAAGAACATGCAGACATTTAGCTTTTAAACATATTCTGTATTAATTCTTGCATGCATGTTGCACTCTCAAAAATCCTTTCCATGGTGAAGCATTTAAGCAATTAAGGGTCAGTGTCTGCTTAAAAGACACCAGCAACAGAAAAATACATCATATCAGTAAACAGCTCTTCTGGTGGTTGCCTCGGTTTCCACACTTTCCGAGAAGCAGCTGTCTCAAGACACTGAGAAAATGCTCTCCATCAGATGAATCAGTGACCTTGTTTTACTCAAGTGTAACATACAGTAACAAGCAGAAAGCAGAAAGATAACAAGAGCAATGAAGAGGAAAGAAATCACACTAGTGTGTTATGAACTGGTTTCAAAACAGTGACAATCTTCAACTCTTTCAGGTTATTTCCCTGGTTTCTGTCACTCAGTGCATGATCTGAAGTCACAGCTTCCATGCACCAGTACCAATCAACATGGCCTGCTTTGATGAGAAAATTGGTTTTGAGGGGGGGGGCTATGCTGTTAAAGCTTTATCATTATTTAGCACATTATTTGGAAGTAAAAGTGACTGTCACAAGAACAAAAATGAATTATGAAATAGGACAGATTCTTTACTTTGAACATATTTTCTTTTCCAAGAAAATCTCCTAAAAGTATCCCAAAGTCTTGATATAAACCTCAGTAGATTTAAGAAAAACATATAAAATTAAAATGACATTTATCTATTACAAGAAAGAATTTCAGTTAAACACTGCATGTCGAGGATTTCTTAAAGCAATAACGTAGCCATAGCATGCCAGCATGTATTAACCAGAGTGGTATCTGGGTGATAAACAGAGAAATTTCTGCTCATACTAACTGAGGTTTACTTTAACTTTGGGGCGTGTAGCACAACGGTTTGATGATGATCACTCCAAATACTTTTCAGACTTTCATTAAACAAGCCACACGAATGTGCCTCAGAACAATGACTGTCTTTATTTCACTGTGTTGTTTCAGGGTCAACGGGACATTCCTCAGTTCACAGGCCAGCACACAAGCTACCCACATAGCAGAATTACTGTACTGTTAAATCCTGGGAAAACAGCAGCAGCATATTGCTCACCACAGACACACTTTTTGCATTTAATGTCAGGCAAAGACACAAAATATGTATAATTGCATGTCTGTGAATGACTTGTAAACCAAAGGAAATTCAATATGGGGAATAAATGCATCACATGCAGCTGAGGGACTATTAGGGAATGCTTTACATTAATAAAGGGGGAAATGAATTTGAGAAGTGTATTTCTCTCTCTCACACACACACAAATATATATATATGTATAGACATTGTAGACATTGCATTTTAATGCTCTTGATACTCCTTTAAATAACTGTGGAGGAGTAGTTGCAGTCTGGAAAATTTAAGAACAGACAGGACTCCAGCTCCAGTCTTGCAGTGGGAAGTTGGGCAATTATGCTACCCACAACATACCCGTCTCCTTCTGTGAATGTCTGTTGGCTGCTATTCTTCCATCTCCAGATTAGTGTCTTCGTAAAGGGCACAATGACAGAACCATAAACCTAGGAAGTTCTTGATAGTGGAAGAAACGCAGACTTCCAAAGGAAAACTACTTAAGCACATGGAAACTCCACACAGCAGTGACAGCAGACACTGAGCCACTGCGCTGCTTGAGTTACTGTGCTGTCTTGGTAGGTGTCCTGATGAAGCATCAGTATGTAACAAGTTGAGAGACAGAATCTTCTGAAACATTTCATTTCGAATATAAAGGCAAACTGCAATCAAACGGAACATTTGTGCAAAAGGTGACTAAAATATTTGGGCTATGTATCTACTGATGTGTTTACGCATGACTGTTCTTTAAAGTAACTGCAATTCAATTGTTCCCAACCCCCAAATATATTATGCTGCTCTTAAGGTAACCAAAATATAAAAATATACCTGATTTTTCTTCCATTTCAGAAGCAACAGCACCATGAAAACTCAATGTGTTTTTCAGCGCAGCCTTATCCCAGGGGGATATGGATATCACTCCAAGAGCCCCAACATCAGGGCACTGCCCTTCTTCTCCTTAATGCCATCCATGCTCAACAATGCTGAACCTTCTCAAACCATGCAGAACTTGAACCATTTTCACTATTTCTCTGATGGTTGGAGGGTTATCAACTGGGGAATAATAGCAGAAATCTTTTTAACAGGATAGAATTTGGGAAGTTTTCAAGAGGAATAACACACTTGGCTAGTTGACAAGCCAATCACAAGCCACAAAGCAAAAAGATTTTAGGCCTGGCTGCCTGCTGAGCCAACAGACAATAAAAAGCTTCATGCTTGACAAACCCTGCAGAAATTGTGCTACTGGTAGGAGTTTTGTCCAAGCACCAGAGGCAACTTAGATTTAAAGCACGCTAGGTAATACTCCAGAAATGACAGGGACCTTGATTTGAGACATGCATATTTCCTCTATATCCAGTCTGAAATATCTACATTTTTAGTCACTCTCATCAGTCTGTGCTTTTCTTACAGATTCAGTCCAGATGTGAAACGGTACTAGGTATGATGGAGGGGTTCTTCCTTTTTTCCCCCCACAGCCAGCTTCTGAAAGTTTTCAACTGCTCTGTCTGAGCATGACAAGTTTTTTTCTTTTTACTAATGTGTGGCTGCAAGCACATCTGTCTCCTGTAATCTATTAGGAGAAACAAACCTGCAAAATAGAAACACCATCTGGCAGTGATTGTGGTTTAACAATAGCAGAGAGTCAAGTCTCAGCTGATATATCTCACAATATTTCATGGTTTGAGCATAGGATAGTCTCCTTGTTAGGAAATGTTTCATACATTTGGTGAACATGTGTTGGCTTGAGATGTGCTAATTAAGTTCTGAAGACCAACTGCTGTAAAGACTGAGATGAAACTTTCTGGTTATCGGTACTTTTCTCTTGGTTTGTCTCAGTCAGATGTATAAACTGAGACAGTGGATCTGGAAGAGATTCAAGGAATTTCCTTTTTGTGCATTGCCACACAGTAACAGTGAAAAGTTGACTGTGAATTAAAAGCTGTTAAGTACCTTTTGTTGCATCTTTGTAGTTCAGTATGAGGTGCCTGTCTGCTATTTAGAAATGCTATAATAGACTTTATTAGAATTGCAGTTAGGCTCTGATTTATTCTACTTCTATCAGTGATTTTCACTGTGCTCAACCTTTACCTAATTCAATTAAATGGAAAGTCATATAACTGTTTATTTAAGATCTCACAGCTGGGGAAGCCAAACATTGAGATAGAGGGATATAATCTCCCTGAACATCCATAAAAGGCTATAGGGAAATTTCAAGAGGACTAAAAATGCTACAAAGAACAACATGGTGCATTATTTTTAAATGTTAGAAGTTTGAAAGCACTAAAGGACTTACTAGATCTGATCAGCAGCCAGACTGAGTAGCTGAGGAAAAAGGGCCTTGGTCAGACTAGATTAACCGAATGGTCGCTATAAATGAGATCAAAATTTCCTTTGGGAAAATGGGAGAAACTTAGAGAAGGACAACCATTAGAGCAGCACTCCATCAATCAGGCCCTTCTGGTATAATGGCCAGGCGGAAGCCATTTATCACAAAAAGGCACATGACAGCTTGCTGGAAGTTTGCCAAAAGGCACATGACTAACTCTCAGACCATGAAAAGAAAAGCGCGTATATGCTGAAAATATAATTTCACAATCTGGCCACAATTCGCAGTCGTCCCCATAGTCAAGCATAGTCTTAGAGGCAGTATCAAAACGGTGCCGATGTTTGGCAAGTCAGACACATTTTACATTTCAACAACAACAAAGCATACCAGTAAGAAATCACAGGACCAGCTTTTCAAAAACTCTGTAAAAGTCCTGGAGTATCTCAGCCAGAGTCAGGAGAATCTCTGGAGAGGCCTCAAGGTGGTTATCCACCAACACTTTCCATCCAACTAGGTAAGCTAAAAGAATTCTGCCAAGAATAGGAGAAACCAGAAGAAAGCTGTTCCAAGCTTGTGGCTCATTCCAAGGAAGACTAGAGTTTGCGATTGCTGCCAAAGGTGAATCAACCAAGTATGAAGTGAAGGGTCTGACTGCTTATGTAAATGGGTTATTTCAGTCTTTTGAGTATAGCCTTACAAAACACTCCAGCTCTTTTTTTAAAAAAAAATACTGTGTAGTTGTCATATCGAAACTAACAAGAAAATTATATAGCTGTGATATCAGCATAAAAATCAGGTAGAAACTGGACTTTATTTTATATTCATTTAATCATTTCAAATAAAAATGAATTCATTATTAATTTTCAGCTGAGATCTAAACTGACTGCAAGTTTAGAGAATCTAAAGGGTTTGTTATTAAACCCTTTTTCTTTTATTCCTAAATAAGTGGCTTGTTGCCACCAATATGTCGTTTATAGCAAAACAAGTAATTTAAAAGCTCTATAAGCTCTGTGGTATCATTAACCTTTTTTGATCAGCTTTTATTCTTGACTTGAAAGGGGTTTAATTTCTGGGTGCTACAGCATTCATTTTTGGTTTTGTGGTCATTTATGGATGTTTGACTTTCTCTGTACAAAAATGATGTATGCTAACAGTTTGAGGGCAGTTGGTTTTTTATTTGATCTACTACAAAAAAGAGTGATTAAAAGACAAATATGACATTCTTGAACTCATCAAAGCTTTCTGAAAGCATTTGAATGGTAATTCAAATCAAATCAAGATGCTATTGTAGTGGAAACTAGGAAGTATATATCAATTAGCGAACTGGGTATAACTAGTTTGGCTCTATAAAAATTAGCTTAACGATGAGCAAAGTACTTGTTGTAGCTTACTGAGGAGCATCATTCACAGTTTTATGCCCTGAGTCATGTGAGTCATTCAAAGTTTCCATTTCATATATAGGAGCAATGGAGAAAAAAAGGCTGCATTCAGTTCAAAGTAAACAAAATCCTCGTATAATCTTCTTGGAAAACGATATCAAAAAGTCACTTTTTCACACCATGGGGATTTAAAAAATACAAAGTTTATCTAAGGCATTAGTTACATTGCACCTGTGTCCCAAGAGATTTAGAATGCACACAGGTAAAAAAAAGAAGGAAAGAAAACCGTAAGAAAAAGCGTTTCTTCCTGCATCACATTACAATCAGCTCAAAGTGCAGAGATCAGAACCATGTTTCTTGCATATTCCAGAGATCTGAGGCGACAGAAGACTGCTAGGTGAAGAGAGGTGAGATGATGCAAAGAGGATACTTTTCAAGCAAGTAGGGGGGGAAGTGGGTGTGTGTGTGTGCTATGAATATGTTTTTACTTATTAAATCTATCAAAGATGAATGAAGTGCTGCATCCCATAGCTTCTTTGCCTAGTCATAGCCGCTTTGATTTATTAAATTTACTTCTATGACTTTGGATTCTCAGCTGTGCCGTCATTTAAATTCTCTTATCCAGTTCAGCTTGTCTCTGCTTGTCATTTTGACTTGTTTTTGTTTCTTTCACCATTTTGAAATGGCACGACTACATAATATTTACATATTAATGCAAATGTATCTGTCCTGTCAGTTTTTAATTTTATGTCTACAGTAGCCCTAGTGTCAGCTTCCTAGTATTTGTGTTGAATCCTAATAAATGCACAGATAATTTATACTCTCTTTGTCAGCCCCCAGATGACCACCAGCATCCCAGAGGAAGAGAATTACACACAAAGATACAAAAAGCAACAAACAAACAACAACATTGCATGTTTCTTCAGGAGAGGACAAACCTGTATATATAACCTGTACACACCTTAGACTCTCAGTGCATCCAAAACGCATTTATTTCCTTAGATATTTCTAACTAATCATGCAAGAAGCATTTATGCCCACCACTGGTTCCATCATAGCCCAAGATTTTCATTTCTAAGGTTACACCGGTGTTTCACACCCACAAGTTAATATACCGTACACACACATTTTGCTGTATTTCATGCTACCATCTATGCACCCATACTCAGTATCAAGTTTGTTAGAAGTGGTGCTGCAGGCACACAAACAAGCAATTAAGACTACCCGTGGTATATGAATTTAAATTAAGATACAGAAGACTTTGGCACTTTCTTCATTGCATTAATGCTCTGTATACGCAGGTGTCTTAATTAGAAAGCTCTGCATCACTTCCTGAACTACTTTCTAGCTCAGAGCGACACAGGTGTCAGAGCTGCTGCTTTCTCTTATTCAAGCACAAGCTCATGACACACCAATTAAGGCAATAGTGAGAAAAGTCAGGCACTCCCAACTTGTCGTGTATGGACGCTTGTAAAGGATGGTACATTTAAATGCACTAGATAAGCATCCCTCTTCAGCATAGGTTTCTTAAACCAATTTTTCCCCTAAATCTAACCAAGTACTTAGAAATGTGAAAAGAATCAGCAGCTTATTTGTATTATTTATCCAGGCAGCTAATGTCGCAAGAATCAACTCTATGAGCATATCCTGGGCCCAGACAGTGAACATTAACTTAAGTAAGAATTTTGATGTTGTGAGAAAGCAGACGAAATCTCCACGATCACTGTTCAAATACAGAAAAGTTCAAATACAAAGCTCTTAAACAGTCTCCTTCTGACTCAGGGCCTGCCTGGCAACCACACTAATGAAAGGCCTGCTGGTCTTTATTAGATGATAATTATGTTTACGCATAGAAAATGCTCCTTGGGTGTTGCATTGATGCAACATCCAAAGAGCACATGGAATAATGATTTATCAATTGTTGCTTTGCTAATGACTCACAGCAAGAAGCTCCTGGAGTGCTTCTTCAGGTTTTTCTCTGGGAGCTCAGATTAGTGAAAAACCCTCCCAAAACAAACCAAACAAAAAAAAACATACTAGCTTAATGTTGCCATTATCAACCTAGGACATGCTTGCAAAACAGATTCTTTATCTCAAAAGTTCACTTCCTGGTTAAATAAAAGGTTAACCTTGGTTAAAATAGGCGATGCCAGTGAAATAGATTGGCAATAATTGACACACTGCGAAGAAGACGCATGATCTAATGCATCTGTAGGCATCTGAGCTTTGGAAAAAAAAAAAAAAGAAACATGTTTTGCAGGTGACATACATTTATTAATGTTACCTTTATTCTTGTAAAATGATTAGGATGACACACTATTCCTTAAAGGTATGTAGTTTAACGAGAGGTGACCCATTTCTTTAAAGTGCAACTCTTTCCTGTTATGTGACTTTGTGCAAAAAATAGGACCCAAAGTTTTGACAGTCAGAGACACATAAATTTATTAATGTTAACTCTTAAGACTATTCTTATAAGACAGAAACACAGAAAATGAACCGTAGAGATGACACAGACCAATTCAGGGCTTAAATAAAGGTATGTAGCTGGGGCAAATCAGGGCTAATGAGAGGTGAAAACCAGATTTGAAACTTTCAAAGTGCAGGAAACATAACTTTCCAACTCAACAAGGGGATACAGCCGACAGGAGAGTATAGAACACAGAGACATAAACCATAAGACAGAACTGTCAAAGCTGAAATGATAAATAATATAATAAACTCAAAACCTCTGGGTTGCATCCTAACATTTCCATCTTAAAATTGAGTTGTGTTTTGAATGTCAGCTGTGAGATTTGCATTCACATTCACTGAAACTACATAATTTTAGAAAAATATTGCAATATTGTCTATCCAAGAACATAGAAGCATGGGTACAGTATAGCCATGCCCATCGATCCATCCATCCATCCATCCATCCATCCATCCATCATCTTCCACTTATCCGATATGGTAGCTCGTAGCCCATCTCAGCTACCATAGGGTGAGAAGTGGGGTGTGAATGTGAGCGTGAATGCTTGTCAATATAGCTGTATATATGTAACCACATATTGTAGACATGGAAACCTATGTGAGATCTGTACCTTAAACTTCAGTGAGCTATCTCAAATAAAATTTTTGGTATCAAACATTTACTCTCTGCAGTCTAAAAAATGTGGCAGTATAAAGTTTGTAGATTCCTCCGTCATGGTGAACACAGTCCTAATGAAAATGTCTGAGGTAGTTGCAAAACCTATAACTGCTAACCTGCAGCTGGTCACATTTGCATATCAGACCTCTTAAATCAGATGTACAGCTGAAGTATGTAGACTAATGTAATTGCTGCCTTGAGACATCTCTTAGTGCCACTTTCATAAACAGTTACTTTTACCTTTAAATGCTAGGCACAGGATATGTTCTTTTTCTGCATGAAAAGATCGACTCAGGGGAACTAACAAAGTTGTAAAACCTAAACTTTAAAGATGTGCAACTTTAAAACAAATAAAGTAAAAGTAAAAGCAAAAATACTACAAGGCATTTTATGTTTCACTGTACTGTTTATACTCTACAATTGTACTTTCTAACCGTTTGTGGAGTTTAGGGGTAAGGCTACACTAATCCACACTAGAAAAACCATGCATGGATAAGATGACGTGGAGGTGTGCACAGACAAATACTCTGTGCACACCTTTTCAACAGATATCTCTATACTGCCATTAGCCAAATAATTAAATTATGACAAACACAAAAAATTGTGTCTGCTGTCATCTGCTTATCCTCCAAGAAATGAAAGCCATACTGTTGGTGTGTGTGTGTGTGTGTGTGTGTGTGTGTGGGCTCATTTCTGCAACATTCTCACACCAGGTGGGACACAAGCCCCTCCCCCCAGCCCCCTCCAGTGCCCTTGCCCTTTATGTCATGCCTGGTTTGTCTGCAGGCATTCAGTGGAGTTGGAAGCCTTTTTTTCTGACCTTTAGACCAGCCAACCGGAGCCATAACTGCCGCTTTTTGTACCATGCTAAAAAAAAAAAGCCAACGATCTTAGTTCAAAAATCCATCAAAGAAAATGTGGGGCTTTAAATTGTTTTGCCAAAGTTTCTCCATTCTGTTGCCGTTTAAATGTATTTTCATATTACTACCTGTATCAATCATTATGTTATGCTCTGTTGACTTCCAGTCATCTGAAACCCATAGGAAAAATGTTTCTTCCAAGAATAAAAACCTCTAAAGAATGTCAGTTTCTATAATTCAGTCATAGCTTATGTTCTTATAAACTAAGTTAGTAAAGCTGTATAACTAGAGACTGTGATGCTCTGGTCAACAGGGTACAGCAGATCTACTAAGTACTCAGTGTAAGTAACAAATTAAATTGATTTCATTATGGTAAAAAATAAACAGCTACTGTTCCATTTTGCTTTTTGCGAGCTACAACTACATCAACTAATCATTACCATTGAGCCCAAACTTTAACCACAAACTCACTGATGTTTCTGTTGTCTTGACTGACTGCTATAAATTCCAGACACAAAATCCATGTTTAAAATCAAATGTTTGGATTTAGGAAAGCAAACAGATTAAAAGTAAACGTAATTTTAGCACGCAAAATAAAATAAGAGGGAACTATTAACTAGATAATTGGCAATATTTGCTTTTGTGAATGCGATTTTGTTTTATTGTTGTACATCAAGTTATAAAAATCGCTGTCAATCACCAGATGCAATAAAGACCGCAGCGCTTCTGTTTGAAATCTTAATTATGGTTTTGTTTGGTGTCTAAAATTGCCTTCTTACCAAGCGTCTTCTTTCCTCTTCAACAGTGTTCAACAGCTGCGAGAACTCTTTGAATGACTGGGCTGAAACAGAATAAGACATATCGGCATATTAAAATGTTTGGTCAATATATATCAGTATGTATGAGTCCCCATTTCACAATATATTCACAGCGGAGAGAGTACACACAGTGAACTGGGCTGTTGACACAGTCACATGATTAAAAAAATTTTAAGCAGGAAAAAAAATAAAAACAATAGTGGCATAGCCGTTAAACATCAGCTGGTCCTGGCACCCTACGAGCACTGGAGAGGCATGATGCTAAAATGTTTATTTGCACTGCAGCTTCAGACCTTTCAGTGCAGTACATTTTAGAACCTAATAAAAGCATGCAGCTGTCCAATTTAAGCCAAGACCAGCAGTAAAAAGAAAGGAATAATAAACCAACAAAAAACAATACTTCAATTGAATGGAACCCACTGATTGCTTCCCTTTATTTTCTCCCACAGCTAAGGTTTGCAATATACTGTCACAATACAGGAGAGACTGATGTGATAGAGATATGTTCCTGCCATCAGGGTTATACTTCAGTGGCTTATATTACATTTTGCAGGGCCAGATGAATTCAGCATACAATGCATCGAGGCTTATCTGACACAGAATTGTGCCTTGATAGCTTTACAGCTTCATTAAATAGGAGGCCAGATACAACGTGGCCTGTCTTGGTCAGCCCCTGTGTCACCCTATGTCTAGCCATTTAGCAGCGGTCGAGCTGCTCTGCTTGCCAACACAGTAACATCATTATCAACCCCGACAGCCTGGCATGGGGACCCATGCATCATCCTAGACACTTTGGTCCATTTACACACCAAAGCTTTTAAAGACCGGGGAGCAATGATTTTGTGCCAGTGATCCTGCAGGCAGGCTGGCCTCCTATTAATGCTACCAGCTCCTCTATCAACGGTGAAAACCTCTCAGGGGGTAAAGGGCACAGCTGGAGCCACTGATGGGACAAGATTAGACTGTGAAGAAAGGAAATGGGAGTCAAAGTGGGGTTATAACTTGCATATCATTCACTGCTAAGTGGAGGAAAGGCAATAAACCTGATGAATCACTAAATTAAATCAAGTTTAGTACCTTGGGAACGGATGAATTGGGAAGATAAGCTTTTTAAATGTATATTTTTCTGCACACTGTAACTAGACAACAGCAAGAGCTGTATGTTTGCAATCAATTTTATGTGCTTAAAATGATGCTTTTTCTGTTCCATATTTAACATTTCTGAGCTGGATTTTTGCTCATCTCACTTATTCCACATTTGAACAGTTCTTGTCGACTAAAGGATTGACCTTCTAAGAGTTAGGGCTGTAACTTTTCTAAAGATTTAAATTTCTATAGCCACATCAATCTTTTGGCCCCATTCTGGCTTGGAATGTGAATGTCACTGCAGGAAGTCATAGACTGAAATCAATAGAAGGTCAGATGAGCCTGTCTGGCAGCACATACAGGATCCCAATGTTATGTGGGGAAGTAAGGAGCATCAAAGTGAACTATACCAATACTGCATCAAGATCATGGCT
Source organism: Oreochromis aureus (assembly GCF_013358895.1). Lineage (NCBI taxonomy): Eukaryota > Metazoa > Chordata > Actinopteri > Cichliformes > Cichlidae > Oreochromis > Oreochromis aureus. The sequence continues at coordinate 7,848,126 of NC_052955.1, read as the reverse complement.
GGCATTCACACAAGGGTCTAGCTATGTCAGTCAGAAAGTTCAGTTTCATTGATGACTAGATTGATTTCAACAGGTTGTTTTTTCCTCAAATAGTAATCGTGGCCTTTTCTCCCTGAGATGGTGAATGAACAGAGTAGTATTGCACAGAGTGCGAGGACGGATACTGAAGATGTGGACACAAAATCACACAAACACTATTTTGCATTTTCGTTTTTACTTTGATCCTGATTAAAGACTGCCCAAACAAATTTGCCAACATCTATAAATAACACAGTCCACGAATGCTTCCCAACACGTTGCATGAAACTCTCATCAGAACCATTTCTGCTGTGCCAGTTTCATGCATCGCCAAAAAGGTTCAGTTACAGGTGTGCTGCTAAAACATCCATTGTTGAGTCTAAGATCATCAGATTCTTAATTACAAGGGAAGTCAAGGGAAGGGTCTCTAATTAAAGTGTGCTTGATTCTAATGAGGTTTAGATTTGGATGTGGATTTTTCCAATAAATATAATTGGTCTCCTGCACCCATGGCCATCACACAGTAACAACAGCTTTGTGAGGGAAAAAAGGACTATTCATTTTGCATTCAGATGAACATTACAGCCTGTAGAGGAGGTCGATATCTAGTCTAGCCCTCACAGATGGACAGTAATTCAGCAGTCTACAGCTCCACAGAGCGAAGGACTCAAGCTGGGGATAATGAGCAGTGCAAAAAACGAAGACGAAGAGGAGGCCAAACTGGGAGTCATGCCCATTAGAGCCAACGAGGCCCTCTGCACAGCTGCTTTCATATTCCTCTTGGAGGCTAGGAGGTTTGCACCTCCATTAATCTCTGACACTGATCACAATTAGTCCCTTTGATCTCTTATAGGCTTGAAAAGATACAGGAAAAGCATCATAAGCAAATCAATAGCATTAATTATACATGCACAGCAGACAAGCTTAACATCCATACACAAAGCCAAACCCCATTCCAAGATCACGCTGGATTTTATTTGAAAAAATGAACAGCATTAGTGTTACAGCATTTTCTTTCTTTGTTAATTACTTTTACTAATATAAAGGTTAACTATAAATGAATCATTTGAGCACGTGACGTTTACAAGACAGTGTATAGCAACTGTTTTCCCACGAGAAACTAAAAAATAAAACAAAAGAAAAATCAGATAAAAAAATTTGATTGATGTGATGCAAGAGATAAACTTTAGCAGGAGATGAATACTCTCCTGAGCCTTGTTACTGAACTCACCAATGTTCACCTCATCATCTGTCTCTGCATCTCCTAGGCACTCAAACTGGAACTCCTGCAGAGACTGGGAGAACTTCTGGACGGCAGCAGAAAGATCTGGAAAATCAGATGGGCTGAGCATCAGATGAGGCATACCACAGATGAAAAGCACACTGAAGACACATGAATCAAATTTTATTGTGCATTATAAAGAAAAATGTAATGTAATTTAATGCAAATTTAATGTAACCTCCTTGGACTATACACAATAACCATATATAATTTGCAGACTTCGCTTTTGCACCAGATTTTACTTTATTTGGCTTTTCCACTTTCACAAAATGGGAACAAGCAGATGCATGTTGCTGAAAACAAGACACACTTCAGGCAAAACATATTCTGCTGTTCCACATTCAAAAAGTTTAGTGGACACAGAGACAAATTACTGGTTTCTGCTCTGTTGCTGCATTTATTGCAGTTCTTATAACAGATCTTTTTGCCAATTATGAGCAACAGCCTTGTGCCCCATCCCTTCCCACATAATAACTGGAAATAGATTTTGCAACACCTGGTAAAGGGTGCCAAAATTTTGCTCCCAGAACTTGTTGTCAAAGCGGAAATAAAGCAGAACCCAGGACAACAGCTACAAGTTCCATAAGTTGAGACTGACGCGTGGATAGTCAAATGACAGAAATTTCATATGGTTATACCATATCAAGATAACCACTACATCCAATAGCATTGCTTAAATTATTGTCAAGTTGCAAGGAATTATTTCCTCGGGCACCACAGCTGCACCATAAAACATCAGCATATAAATAGGCCTAGTTTTTATCTTATAAATGGGCAACAGTAAATATTTAAAACAGACAAAAGTCAGGTCTTTTAAAATCAACTGCTCAACGGCTTCTTTTGAACACAACCTAAATGAAAACATTCATTAAAACAGCCTTTATTCAGTTTTTTGAAAGGCTTTCTTACATTAGTAGGAGGGAAAAAATGCTTCTAAAAGTATTGTATGGATGAGATAGATCAATTGTTTGTTCATGTGTATGTTTCTTTGTATATGCCTGCACGTTGAAGTGTGTTAGTGAATGAGTAAGTATGGTCTGTAAGCCTTTAAAATAGCATGTGGTGCCTTCAATTAAGAAAAGTGAGCATCTTAACATTCCGACAACTGAGGATTGACCTGTGCTTTGATGCAATGTTTCATGTTGCTGAAAAGAGGTGTTCTGATAGTGTCCTTATTAATAATAATGGTAACAATAATTCAGTGTCCAGCCTAACAGCCCAGGTCAGTGGCTCAGAGTTTTACTGACCCATGTACATTTTTACTGGTATGCAAAAAAAGGGCCTCTAAATACATTTCTACTGCAAGTCTCCAAGTCATCAAAGGAAAGACTCTGCGTCAAGGATATTTTGTAATTGAGTTATTCAAGTTATTCAATAAATCACTGCAGCCCTACTAATTCTACAGACATTTTCCTTTTAAACACTGGGAAACTGACAATAGCATGAAGCTTGATAATTTATAACAGCAGATAACAAAATAATGCATTTTTATGAACTGCTGTCTGTCCATGTACACGCCCACTAACAGTCACACAATTGCAATATTTATTGGTGTCTGATCATAATACCTGGATCTGAAAAAATAAGCCCAGATGAACTGCCTAACCTTTGTCTCAAAAATGATAAAGCCCACACAGAAAATACAAATCATTAGAACAATTCCACCCTTGGATACTCCCCACTGCTAGGTATAAATCTGTGATTTTATTGTATTCTACAGTTTAACTTGTGATCAAATGTCTTTTTTGACAACCTCCAGTTTAACTTTTGTGATCAAATGTCTTTTTTTTAAAAGATTTAAATGAGTCAACCTCCAGAAATTTTTATACTTTATAATTTTTGTATAGTACAACACTCACAAAACCTTCCAGCTATCCGCCAGAATCTTTACATTTTACATACAAGTGCATGTCCATAGACTGCCAGTGCAATAAACTACAAAAAAATTGAAAATCGTTTTGTTTTTTTTTTTAATATATTTCTAGATTTAAAAAACTGTAGTCACAAAATAGTTTTAACAATACAGATACAGGAGAATTTCATAGTAATTTTGCAAAAAAAGCATGTATAAACAAACAGTATTTGACTTCTAAGCATCCCAGAAACGATACATAGAAAAGCATAGTCAAACATGACTTAAAAAACACCAACTGCTGATGAATAAATTTTCTGAAAATGACGCCACTTCGGTTTCGGAGGCATGCGATAGTTCGCTAAGTTATTCCAATAAAGTGTTGGAACAGCTGATCATATTTACAAATGTGGCAATCAGAAACAAAAACCGTGACCTAGGGCTGCAGCATGGAATAAGATGTAGCACGGTTTCATATGAACTGGTCCAAATATGATCCAATAACAAAGAAAATTGATTCAAGCTGCAGTCAGAAAGTTACAAGGCTGACCTGCTGCAATCATTTATAAAATTAGGTTAGAAACAGCCAAGCGATAGAAGACAGGCAGCACGATAGACACTAGTAAGCTCTTCGCCCAGCACTAGTAATAACTGCTGATGAATAGAAGCAAGCTAAAGTCCAATAAAGATTGGAGGCATATTTACAAATGTGGCAATCAGAAACAAAACACTGCAGCATAGCACGTTCCAAATATGTCCAATGAAAATTGATAAAAATACCTGCAATTGTTACAGCCACAGGCAGTTTATCTAAAATTTGTATGCATAAAAATACAAGTTTATGAACAAGTTTACTTAGCTTGTAAAGTCTTCTTCATACAAAGTATTATACCTTTGACTTAATAGCAATGAGCCAGAACTAGCCAAGAGCAATTTCTCTTTGTTTGGATTGATGAGTCAACCAGAGTGTAACATGTCCACTCAAGAATTAGAGGTGCTTCAACAGTCTCTGATCTAATGCGCTCAATGGGAAAAAAAATGACTAGGTTATCATTTCCTGAACCTACCTGCCTTATATAAAACCTCCCACTTTCTCTTTGATCCATGGAATAAAGAAAAGAACTACATGGGAACAGGCAGACACCTCACCATGAGTTTAACTTCTGTTGCTGCTTACAAAAAAGTTGCACAGAACTATTTAATAGCTGATTAATGCTCTTTTATATCTATATTTTTCTGCCTGCCTTGTCAACAGTTTTCAAAAGTTTATGTGGGATATTAAAAAATGTACTTAATTTCCCCAATTAGGCAACATCAACTTGCAACTGACTATTGTTTCATTTTTTTCCTCCCTCAAATAACAGCTTGGATGAGAGCTACACAAAAATTCTCCACATTTTCACACATTAAAAGACATACACACCTTCACATATACACCAGGGAGTTTTAAACTGTTGGACAAGACAAAAATAAACAGTACTCAGTTGAAATCTGGTTTCCATCTTTAATATGCCTAATGAAACACAGATGTACGGTATAAACCAATGATATACATGGTAGGAATCAGGTCCTTGATTCAAGAGAAGATCTAATTACAGTTACAACTGAAATCACAAGGAGGAAAGAAATGCAGCAGTTTTTTTGCATTTAATGAAAGGGTCAAAGTAACTACAGTGATGACGTCTATATAGCTAACCGAGTGCATGATTCACTTATGATTGTGGGCCAAGTAGTGAAGCTGCATAGACAGCAGAACAGTTCTCGTCCATCAAACTGACTGGTTTGTAATTTTGAACGCCAACTGGGGGCAGTCACTTCATTCTTTTCATCACCTTTAATGTCTACTTCTTGAGCATGCCAAGATGCACATCAAGTTACAAAGTCAAACTTAACTTCTCAATGAATTCAGTAACTTCTATCTGTGTGTTCTGTGGTTTACTTAATAATCATTCATCTGATCTTCTTCAGACTGAGGACATTCCTGTGGACCCAAGTCAGTCGACTTTTAAGTATAAAAAGTATTTCTGGTTAAAATCTTTCATTAACCAGTACTCCTCCACTCTGCGCTTTCTGCGGGGGGAGGGAATTACACACGGGTTGACACAGGCAGTGGAGACAGGATAAAAGGAAGTGCATCCATAAAAAGTAGGAAAACAGTGAAGAAATTCTCAGACTGAATGCCTAAATGAAACAGGAACAAATAAATCAAAAGACATGAATACAATATTTTGTATTTGAATATGCTCTGTAAAGAACGACTTCAGTCACTCCCTCGTGTTGTAGGATTAGTGACTGTGGAGGAACCTGATAGCTGCGCTAAACTGCACAGCCATGTTATAATTAGATGCAATCTCATGTATGCCATATATGGCAATGAACACTGCCGCATATATCTGTATATATGTGGCAGTGTTTATTGCATTTTTCAACAACTTTTCATCTAATCTACTTCACCCATTACATTGTTAAACTTTGGCTCTGCTCCCCACCAGAACAAGTAGCATGCAAGTCAAGCATTTAAGGGAATCTGGTAAACTGTAGCCCTGTCACTGAAATTAACAAGCAGCACAAACAGCACAAAGAAAATTGGAAGTGATCATATTATATATTTTAGAGGAAAAAGGTATTGCCAAATAATGTTCAATATTTCTGCTTATAATTAGTAGCGCTGGCATCTGGTAAAAGTGCGGGGGTGCCAAGGTCAAGATATGTCAACTAGTCATGTCAGCCTAATTGACTTGCCATCATAACTAGTCCTGATAGTCTTCAAGTTAAGCCTTAGAAGCATTATGCAGCCAACTGAAAAAGCCTTACTTTTGACATGATCACATGAAGTTGTTATGGGGAATTAGCCTTGCTGAAGTACTTGGTTTCCTCATTCCTGCTTGCAGTTGTTATTTTTACTCTTAATTGTGCAAGTGAAGCTAATATGTTTCATATCTCAGTTATGTAAAGGTTAACGTGTGGGCCTGGTGAGGTGAAGTTCTAATAATGAGTGAAGATCGGGCATGTAAGGGAATATTTCAACTTTCTTTTGGATTTATAATTAAAAACAAAACAAGGCAAAGACTCTAAAATGCCTTTCGCCTTTTATTTGCCAGCCCACTCAGTTCAAATGTATGCAGTGTTCTCATATCTATTGTTGACAATGACTCACTAATTGCTTCTCACCTTAATTATTCTCTCTTCAACAGTCCTTACCTAAAAAAACCCTCAAAAGTAAAAAAAAAAAAGGACTAAAACTGTGTTTATGTAATAGACTCATTAAAAATATAAAAGACTCATTAAGTACTATTAAGTACCAGCTGTTTTACAGGTTTAAAGTGTAAATGGCACAAGTAGGTTTATGATTACATGCTTGCATACAGTTTGTTCTTATACTTGAAAAAGCTTTAAATTCTCTCCTTAAGAAGGATCCAAATTATCTTTAATACAATAAAAACAGTTTAAGAACTACCATCAAGTTACAAAATTGCAAACCTTTGAGTTTCTTTTATACTGAAAATTGGCTGTATGAGGATGCTTGACAGTTTATAAAAGATACAGTGGCTATCCAGGACAAAATAGCTTATCCTCAAAATAATAAAAAGGCCTTAAAAGTACACGGACTAAAAGGGTCTAAACTTTACGGGAACAGAAATTGCTTGAAAGGTCTGATATTATTCTAACCCTAACAGTCAGCACTGATAATTCAATTTCAATATTTAAGAAAGACAATAGCAAGGCTTTTCTTCTCAATGAGACCACACACTGAAGTGTTCATAAAGAGATGCCGCCCTAAGTTTGTCTGACCACTTGTAATTGTTGCAGAAGCTGCAATGAACAGCACTCAGAAAATGTATTGTGCCATTGATGCGCTCCTATCATTCCCACTTTGACTCTAAAACTGCAGAATTCAGATCAATACCATGCTGGAGTTGTCTGGGTGTGCCCACAGGACCATCAATAATGGATGATCTTTTACTCTGATGCTCAGACTGACCCCACCTTTACAAAACCTACCAATGTTGCAGTCACTTGAATGTAATGTCTCCTAACGGCCTTTATCAAAACCCAGGAAAATGCAACTTACAACAAAATTTTTGGTATTACAGGATGTGGTCTTTACCTTTTGTCTTAATTCTTCAGCTTGTGTCTAACAACATCGATGTTGGTACTCTTAGTTCATTTGCAAAACCAAGGTTCTCTTTCTAAAATTAATAAACCACAATCCAAAAAGCTACTCACTGCATATCAGAATACCCTCAAAAAATTATTTTTGATATTGCTTTATATCTACGGCAAAAGCAAGTGACCAAAAGTCATGGGATATTTTAATTTTTTTAATTAATTTAATATTTAATGAGCCTACTGAACATGGTCACACAGTTCTGTTTTTAATCCATGCTTTACAACATACTCTCTGATACCGCTCTACAGTGTTCTGGTGCTATTTTTTCCTTGCGGTCAAAAACACATAAAAGTATCAAGTAAAGGGCCTTTTATAGCAGCACCAAACTTAATATATCTGAACTCATTTTCTCAGACATCAAAATTAATACTAACTCTTCAGTTGATGATATGGCTAACAAGAAATAGCACTTTAATTACTATACTAGATTTAATTATGCCAATCAAAGTAGGAAAAAAGTGTTCTGTTAAATCATCCCCATGGTTGAGCACCTCTATCTAGGAGCTCAAAGGGTCTGCAGAGTAGCTTAGAGGAGATGGAGAAAAACTCAATTAGAAGTCCATCTTCTAGCTTGTAAAGAAAGTGTTGCATCTTATAACAAAGCTGTCAGCAAAGCCAGAGGAAATTATTTCTGAAAAATTATTGCTGATAACGAAGGCAACCCTAGACTATTGTTCTCTTGAGATGAGGAACATCACACCTCGGAAAAATGTGAGGAATACTCCATCCCGTTACAAAAAAGAAAATCATATATATATATATATATATATATATATATATATATATATATATATATATATATATATATATATATATATATATACATATATATATATATATATATATATATATATCAGAAAAATATTAACCCCACCACATTCTTCATCTGCACTTAAGACAATTCTCAAATTTCCCTCCTGTGTTTAATATAATTGTGTGGCTGAAATAAAATGCAAACCTTCACTTTCCAGGTTAAAGTATATTTTTTAACTGTATTTCTTTGTCTCAACAATCATTAAACAGAAGGCTTTGTCTCAGCATTCAAGCCTGTCCTCACATAAAAATAAATAAAATGAAAAAATAATTAAAGATTTAACACTCAACTATGATGCTAAGGCTGTTTTTATTTTATGTTTAGCTTTTGGTCATTTGATTACTTTACTCACCATCATGACTACTTGTAGGTTTTTCTGATATGATGCTATTTCCTGGATCGGATTAAATATCTCCAGTAGGAAATTCTTTTCCAGCTGTGGAGATCAGGAATCTAATGGCACTTCTTGGGGTGATGAAAAATTCAGGTGTGCTGGTCTGCCACTGCTACAATATTCATTGCCATAGTAACGCATATGACACACAACTATATATGCTGAAGTCTAGCCCTGGATTTAACTGGCATTAATAAATAAATAAAAGTTAATGAAGATAAAAGGTAAATGATTTTACTTTTAGATGAAATAGAAGGCGCTCATTTGGCAAGTAAACATACAGGATAAAACCAGACGTCAAGAGTCATGCTTATTTAGGAGTGACTGAGCATAAAGCCGCGCATTAATTGTGCCTTTCATCTCAGCAATATTACCAAAATATCACCTTATCTGCACCCTTAGATATTCTACTGCCAAATTGGTAGACATCCATTAAATCTGCCCCGAAACTCAGTCTACCTCAAAATATTAAGGAAGCAAAGTCTGTGGATACTTTAAAGAAACTTTCAGAGAGGTTCTTCTTTAAGCGTTTTGCTTAATATTGATAGCTGAATAATATTTGCACAGGTAATTGAAGTGATTGATACCTTAGTACTATAAGGCACATCTTGAGTAATCTTAATAGTTATAGAACAAATGTACTTTTATTTGAACAATATAAATCTTCTCTCTCCTCAAAAGAACTGAATTTACAAATAATATAGGTTCAGAAGAGCTCAAGGTTTAGGAAATGGTGGCGTTTCTATCGCTCAGAAAGGTAATGTTCTATTACTCAGTCCAATGGTTTCATAATGGTGGTGAGAAATGTTAATTATGCAGCTGCAGTGACTATTATTCGCAGGCATGTTTTCTCATTCCATCTCTCTCTCTTGTTCTCTGTGTCTCTGTTTAACGGGTTTTATTTAGCTCATTGTACTCATTTTTTTCTCTTTGATATGTTGATGATTCTATTTCATTTCTTGTTTTTAATGTATTTTTATGTTTCATATCTCTGCAAACCATTGCATGTAATTTTGCCCTGTACAAATAAATTGACTTGAGCTGACTTCACAGACTTCAGCTTAATAACAAATGAAAGAGTCGGCACAGACTTGAAATCTTTATATTATCAAAAGTAAATGTGACGGAGTCAGTTTGTATTGATTTCCTATTCTTTAATCACAGAGTTATGGGCTGCTCATGGGAAATATTAAACTGTTAAAAAGATTGGGCGCTCTTCTTAAAAAGAAGGGAGTTGAATGAGCTTTGTAGAAAAAATATATTTATGAAACTGAAACTAAAAGGGATACTTTCAACATTAGCATTCAAGCATCTCCTCAAAACTATACCTCAGCAAATGAGCAGAAAAGTTAATAAATAAATCAGCTCCCAATTTTTAAGGTTTTTCTAAAAGGTAAAAAAAATCTCCTTCATTTCAACCTTTTTCAAACTACTAGATTACCCATAATAAGCATTAACACTATTTATGCATGAGCTATGTAGCTGGCACAGTGGTTCAGAAGTTGGTCAATACTTTTGCACTCTTTTCCTGAATAGCTGATAAAAATACAATACTTTTGTTCATTACTCACTCACTCTAATTAGTACTGAAAAGAAACCACTGGTGGGCGATTAATATCCTCTAAAAACTATTGTTATTACTAGCAAAGCAGTCAAACTTGCAGCTTTCTGCAGCTGTGTTATGAAAAACGTGGGCACAAAGAAAGTAAAGACTAGGGAAACAATAATGAAGGTCTATATAATAAACCTGATTTCACTGCTCTTTTTGAAACCAGAGTGTAATATGTGTGATTGTGTGTACTTCTGTATTATATTTATAGGTGAGGTGACTGAGTTTTTTATACCCACATATAATGAAGATTGATCTGAAGATTGATTGATTGATTTACACTTTAGATCTTATAATAAATTATACATTTTTATAAATGTGCTTGTGAAAATAGATTTTAATATACATACGTGTGTGTGAATGAGTAATTGTAACCATGAAGGTACAAGGTGTGGAGATGGACAGTGCACAAGAGAAGGGAAGAAGAGAGTGCAAGGTGGAGATGAGTGTCAGGGGTGATTTGTGGCAGAGGGATAGCAGCAAGTGTGAAAGGGAAGGTTTACTAGATGGTCGGGCTGGGCCATATTATACCGTTCACGGTAATACCGGTATAATGTTGGGCAACGATAAGAAAATGAAATATCACGATAGAATATGGGCAAAACGTGCATGCGCAGTGCCTTTGTTTTCATACGCACATGGCCGAAAAAGCATGGCGGTGACGGAGAATGAGAAGGGTGAAAGGGGATCGTTAAATGAAACAGATGAACCAGAATTGGTTTGTAAAAATGCTGCAACTTCAGTGGTGTGGAACTGGTTTAGCTTTCGTCCGTCAGATACACAACAAAGCACTAGTTTTGGTAGCGCATGCTAGCGGGCCGTCGTTATTACCGTGTTTTTTGGAAAATATGGCACACTTAAAATCAATCCTTTGATTTTTCTGAAAATCGACAGTGCCCCTTATAATCCCGTGTGCCTTATGTATGAATTCTGGTTGTGTTTACTGACCTCGAAACGATTTTATGTGGTACACGGCGCTCGAAAATCTGTCAAATGTTTCAGTATGACTTTGCTAAGCTACGAACCCGCACCGCTTGATGGATTGTCAGAGCATTACGGCTATCGTATGCAGGAGCCTCATGGAGTGATACGTGCTGTGCTTCAACATAATATTACCATATTGTGTGTGTATAACCTCTTTTTAAGTTTTGTGGATATTATACATGGTTATGCTGAGGATATGTCGCCAATTTCCACTGGAAATGCCTTTTGGTTAAACTGTCAGCAAGGAATTTGCATTTGCACTGTTACATTTTTTATATAACTTTAATGCACATAAAAACAGCTGCTTGTTTAAGTGAAAATACATTGATGGGTTTTTTTTTTGCTAATAAAGTTGTGGAGTTTTAAAGTATTTTGTCTAGTGTCAAATATATCGTCAGTTATATCGTTGTCGCAAATTTTCAAATGTATATCGTGATAAATATTTTTGGTCATATCGCCCTGCTCTACTAGATGGTAGTGAGGCCTGCTATGATTTATGGTTTGGAGACAGTAGCAATAACAAAAAGACAGGAAGCTGAGCTAGCAGAGAGGTAGCAGGTTTGATGAAGCTAAGGTTTTTACTAGGAATGACCAGAACGGACAGGGTTAGAAATGAGTATATCAGAGGGACAGCTGAGGTTGAGCGGTTTGGAGACAAAGAGAGAGGCAAGGCTGAGATGGTTTGGACGTGTGCAGGGGAGGGAATTATGATATATTGAACAAAGAATATAGAATAAGGAGCTGCCAGGCAGGAGGAAAAGAAGAAGACCACTGAGGAGGTTCATGGATATAGACAAGCAGAACAGGCAGAGGGTTGGTATGACAGAGGTGGATGCTAGGCATAGGGTGAGATGGAGGCAATTGATCCACTGTGGCAACCGCTAAAGGAAGCAGCTCAAAGAAGTAGAAGAACAAGATTTGAGTCTTTCTGGTAAGATTCGGTTATAACTATACCTCAATGGGAAAACAAATGTACCACATTTTACTTTGGGCAATGTTTAAACGAGAGCTAGCGCAACAATTATGTATTTATTTTCTATTTAAATGCATTATTTACTAAGATCAGGAATTAGCACAAATAACTTTGACCCGCTGGTCATCAAATGCATATTCCAGAAAATATAGCACAACCACTTACAAAGCAACTGCCCCACTGAAACTAGCAGCAGCAAAGATAAATGGCAGGGGGATCAGTACAAAGGAAGATAAATGAACAGCTTAATTGTTTTATCCTCAGGGAAACAGTAAAGGTGTAATCAGCATAACATATTCCAGGATTTACATTCTGTATATTTGCAGGGAAATATACAGTTCAGGGGCTTTATTGGTTTGAATGTGAATGTTTACTGTTGGAAATCTGCATCTAAATGCATAGACTCACTGGACAGTTTATTTGTTACACCTGTGCAAACTCAATGCATTTGGCATGCAGCATGGTCAAGAAAATCTTCTCCACCCTGCTAAAGAATTAAAAGACCAGTCAAGAGACTTCATGAACATTCCATAGCTACTGGTGCCCAATAGGCTGCTGTCACCTAAGATTAGAAAAATTGAGGTTACAGTGGGCACAGGCTCACAAAATTGGCAGGGTAGTCCTACTGGCTGCATAATGGCTAATGGTAAGGCATCCTGGTAAATAGACAGCCATGCTGTCTGTTTTGGCCAGGATATATATATATCTGTAGTATTAGAACATTGGAATCATGTTAATTTGTTATATGGGTAATGGCATCGGTGTTGATTTGTGCTGTAACATTCATATGGTGGAGGTAGAAAGCACGAATCTCTCCTAACATGTACCTTGAACAGTTCGAGCTGCTGCTAGTGGTATAATGGCAAGGGCTGCTTTCTGGTAGACTTTAAGCCTCTTGGGTCACTTTGAACATCATTTACACACAGCAGCCTAACTGGGCAGTTGCTGACTGTGTCCATCCCTTTATAACTACAGTGTTGTTATGTTCTAATGGGCACTTTCAGCAGGATAATGTGCTGTGTCACATAACTCATATAGTCTAAACAGAGTTTGCAACTTAAATGTCCTCCACACTCACTGGATTAGGGTGAATGTAGCTCAGGAGGTAGGGCATGTCATATACTAATCAGAAGGTTGGTGGTCCGATCCCTGGCTGCTCTACTTTGCATGCCTTCAGCATGATACTAACCTCAAGTTGCTCTCTGAGTATGAATGTGTGTGAATGTTAGATAGAAAGTACTAGAAAGCACAGAAAGAAGTGCTTGGGTGAATGAGACAAGTTTTAAAAAGTACTTTGAGTACTCAGGTAGAGTAGAAAAGCAACCATTTACCATATATTTCAAGATCCATCATTACAAATCTGCAACAATTTTGTGAAGCTATCATATATCAATAAGTATCAAAAACTCTAAGGAATGCTACCAGCACATGGTTGAATGCATGCTATGAATAATTAAGGCAGTTGTAGCCTCCAATGCATAATGGACTGTCACTAAATACAAGTCTTCACAACTCCAAAAAGCAATCCAGTCTCTGTATTGGCCATATCAAGAAAATATAATTATATACATCACATGTAACACTGTTGCTAAACATCAGTAGTTCATTCTGTAAGAAAAGAAGAAAATATGGAACAAAGGACACATTGTATATAGAAACTACAGTCTCTGTGGTTCCCTTAATATTTCATCTTGTTCTTATACACCTGTTCTGTCAGGAACAGGAATTTGGTGCATTCTGCTTTCAATATGTGTAGTGAAATGGTGCTACATTTTTTTCACAGAAGTAATGAGAGGAACAAGCCTAACTCGTATAAGGCGTGAATCTGAAAATGTTACCACATGAAGTGAAACACTGGTATAAGAAAAAAATACTGATGCCTGAGTAAGAGAGGTGAAAAAAGGAAGCAACCCACTTCTGATTTTACTTCATTACATTCAGCACCTTAAAATATTGTTGTCTAATTATATACTCAGCACACATTTTAGCTTAGTCTGCACTGAATTTTCCTATTACAGTATTTAACTTGCAGCAATGATTCTTCTCAGAGTGGGAATGCAGTAAGAGGTAAGTGAAGGAACAATAGTATTGTGTACCATCCTGTATAGGTTTTAATCAAAGAGCAGAGGTCTGACCACCCAGGCAAGACATTACTGGATGGAAAAGCTACGCCAGTTAGTGCCCAGTGTGAGAGATATGAGAAAGGACTATGGCTGTCAGTCATCGCACAACAAAACCCCCTGGGTACAACCTTTATCTCATCTCCAGGGCAACCACATACTACCAAATTCCATCTGCTGACAGCGCCTGACAAAACACAGACAACACTGCATTTGGAACACTGAAAGTCTTCCTGCAAACACTGCATGCTTATTTCACTATTAGGACTTGACTAATACGGATAGTCATAGCAGTCATACGTTCTGCAAGAGCAATTCAGATATTTTTAGTTTTGGGGTGGCAACTACATCTCAGTCAATAAAGCATAAAGTTTCTATGTCTGGTTAAACCACATAATCATGATTATGGTACTTTTATATGTAAGGTACCAAATTAACACCCTCCTTGGTTTTAGTATCCAAAGCATGAAAAATAAACAAAGGAAATCAAACATTATTACTTCATTTTCTGTAAAACGCACTGATACTAAGTTGAATTCCATTTAGCAATTTCTAGTTGATCCGGGCTTGTTTAATATAAGAAACTTCCTCCTAGTATGTCAACCTTTTAGACCCAAATTGCAAAGATGGTGGTTATGAAACTATTACATTTCTGAAGCTCTCACTAAGTTCAAAATAAGTTTTAAAGTTGAGAGACTTCCTATAAACAAAAATCCCTGCAAGCTCAGGAAACATATATCAAAAGAATCTTAGAAACTATCCACTTGACCTGCTAATGTTGAGGCATATTAGAACATCTGTCTGCTGCACTCCCGGTTCACCGTACGATGTGACTGACATACTCATTATAACACTAATTACACAGCAGCATCCTTGTTGTGCTTTCACTCCTCTAAATAATTCTTTGGGGTTTTAATGAAGTACCTTAACGCAAATGAATGCAGAAAAGCTTTTAAAACCTTAAGTCGCAGGAATAAATGTGTTCCATTAAAAAGCTTTACTATGCACTCGTCTCCAGTTTGTGCTAAATAGCTACAAGTTTACACTTCCCCCAAATGACTCACAGTGAGTTTAAGATATTCTGTGTCACATTTACAAGCTACATTCCTTGACTTTGCTATACATCTTTGCCTTCCTTGAGGCACACAAACAGAAAAAAGCAATCTGCAATAATGTTCTTTTTTGGTAGAGACAGCTCACTCTTTGCCTATATATCAACATTGCAATGAGAAACACCGTAGCTACTTTATCTTGTCAGTGAGACACTGCTGATTTTAGATGAGAAGGTCTTCAAAGGGGAAAGCTTTTGTGCACCAAGCTTAATGAGAGATGGGGAGATCTCTTTGATGCAACAGTGGGGTGCATTGTGCCACTTTGATTCCATTTGGAGGGATTGTAATGGAAGAGCGGCCCTTCAGGTAAGGCCTCCTCCACCTGCTTACTATTACGTTTGCCTGTCAGTCACCCAGCAGGGGAGATAGTGCATCAGAGCCAGCAGACAGTCCTTTGCACTCACGGAGCATACCGAAACTTTCCCACCGCAAGCTGTTGTTCGAAACAAAGCCTCATCTAATATATCCAGCTGTAGTATCAAGCAATACCTTTAACAGGCAGTTTTACTCAGTTCTGGAGTTTGGCAGTTAAAGTGTTTACTACTAGTTTTTGTTCAGGACTTTTTGGATTAAGTCATAATCATGGCATGGTAATCAGCTGTAGCTTAGACTACTTAGAATAAACCCTCCCTAACAATATAGCTTTTTAACCAAAATTTAATAGTTTATTTATGTAACAAAAAAACCCCACACTAATAGAGAGCTTAGGATTTCCACCAACACACGGCTATGCAATACCAATTTCCAGAAGATTGTTATTTACTTTTACCTGTTCATTAGAGATAAATGGGATTCATGGATAGTCTGTTGTTACTGGTGAATGGTGAAAAACATACCTCTCAAATGCTGACATCATGAGCCATTAATGACATCGTCAGCGATACGTATCCAGCAATGACTGTACCTTGCATTTGTAGTAGGCAACTTTGTCCACAGCAACTCTAGTATTTTTAGCAGATTCAACTCCCTAATGTGGTTTAAGATGGGATAATAAATTAGCAACTCATGGGAGGTCTTAATATGGATGTATAAAGCACTAATGGAAGAGATTCAGTTTGAAATCTTGGGTTTAGAAACAACAGCATATCTACAAAATACTTCACAGTTAAAATCCCACGTGGTAGTCCCTTGTGTTCCAATTACAACAGTTGTTTTCTCATTTCAAAACAAAGAAAGTTAATCCAGCAATTTAGTATTTTTTAGAAGAACTGCACATCATTATTGTGAAGCTAACAATCGTTATGTCTCAATTATTTTATGCACTAAAGTGAATTTGTCATTTACAATGACTTATATACAAAAATCTGCTTTTATGCCTATTAAGTATTGGCTAATTAATTCTTTCAACAAATTTAATGTGTTAGGGTTCACAGAATGAAAGAGGACAAACACCATCTTTCCCCACATATTCATGCTGAATACACATCTGCATCATTTTCAGCATGAATATGTGGGGAAAACAACTTAGAAGATGGAAGATACTGACACTGAGTCTTTGATGTGAGGCTGACGCAATGCTACAACCTATTCTTAAGCGCCAAAGAAAAAGATCAGAGTTATTACCCCTGCAATTCTGCCAGATTGAAAAAAAAAGAAAAGCAGACAGGCCAGCATCTACCATTTATCACCAGGTCTACTGCCTTTAGACTGAGTTGAGAGATTTTCTTTCAGAAGACACATACACAACACATCTGGTACAAATTCTAACAGAGATGAACTTATTTCTCAAAAAAAGAAAAAGTTCTGATAAAATCAGCTCGATTACTACTTTGTAGTAACAGTAGTAACAGTTCTCAAAGACCTTTTTCAATACAAGACTTAACAAAGCATGTATTTAGTAAAAGAACAGCTAAGTACAGACTTTAAAGAAAGATAATTCAGTTTGCAAAAAATCATTTATCGCCAGTTTTTTCAAAAATCTTTTATTTCAAACCACTGGGCACAATTATAAAGGAAAAATCTTTTTAGTCAGTATATACTGATACACATTTAGAATACATTTGCCATCCATCATTTCTTTACATTTTGCTTCCAAGGAGTCAGACTTTCTTGCCATTTTTCTAAAGCGGTCTTCAGTTGTCCTCTAAGTTTTCCGAAGGACATTTTTATATATATATATATTTTTTTTTTATTTTCAGTTTAGGCCTTGTCACTAAACACTGACCTATGAACGATTCAAGCGTATAAAAGACACCTAACTCCAGGGATGAACCAGTGTTATGTCAACACATAACAGGCATCAATTTTAAGTTATATTTTAAAAACAATTTGTTACAAGCAGCCTATTCAAAAAACACACTTGGTTCCCATTTGTTTAGCTCATTCTACGAAAAAGGACAACGAAAGCACAGTTTCACAGGCATAAAATAGTATTTTTCCACCAACAAGGTGATTTGTGAGCAGTTAGTCCTTCAGAACATGACAAAACATTTTGAGAAAACTTGACAAGTAGAGGACAGAAATTGAAATGGCAGGTCTAAAAAACTATCTACAACAGATGAACAGTATCTGAAAGTCAAATCCTTAAGAAACCCCCCCCCAGCAAATATCTGACACAGGCCCCAAGAGATGTATCCCTCTCTTCAGCTGATCTACTGTTCACCAAAGCCCCATCAGAAGCAGCCTCACTTGAAGGGTGGCGGTCAAGAACTCAGTCTTAAGAAAAGGAAGTGTTAAAATGCTGAAGAATACCAAACTACATATGACAATCCATGGCAAAGTGTCTTATGATGTGAAGATATTTTTGGTTCAAAATGTCACGAATAAAAGAGGTAGCAGTGAGTATCTACAACCATCTAGATCCATTGAATTGCTTAAATCATGCTTAAAAACTCACCTGTTCAATCTAGCCTTTGAAGCAAATTAGTTCGGACTTCCACCCGGTCTACATTTGTATTACATAACTGAAATTGTTACTGTAAATATTACTGTATCTTCTTTTCTTTGTCTATTGTTGTAATCCGCACTGCGGCACTTGTGTGAAGCACTCTGGTGTACTGTGGTCTTTTTAAATGTGCTATAGAAATAAATTTTGATTGATTGATTGATTGATTGATTGAACCATCTGTATAACACGGTGGTTTTTGTAATGGTTTAGGGCTGCGTTTCAACCCTAAACCAGCATTTCAGTTGACACAGTGGGAATGACAAAAATTATGACCAAATGGTTTCCTTTTTCAGTGTGACAATGATCCCAAACACACTGCTAATGCATTAAAAGCACTTGCTATAGAAAAAACACCCAATGGAACACTCAGTCATGACTACTCTTGGCCTCTTAAGAGCCCACACCACAAAATTATCGAAGCAGTGTGCGTCCTTCTTGACAGAATGGAACAAAAGGCAGCCAACATCCAAAGAAAAGCTTTGAATTTCCTCAAGAATCCTCGAGAACTATTTCTGAATGCTACTTCAAGAAATTATCAGAAAGCTTGTTTAAGAGAGTTCAGGCTGAGTTGAGGAGTGAAGGTTGCCCTACCAAATATTGACTTTCAAGCTCACTAGAATTGTACAAACTCTGTTTTCACTGTATTATACTGTATTTCCATGTATTTGAATAAATCACTGCACCTACTTTCAGATTTTCCAAGCAAAATATTAAATCGTCTGAGGATTTGGAAACATTTTACACAGTATTATATATACATTTATACATTTCACTCTGTATGCAGGATGATACACACAAAAAATTATTGACTGATTAATTATTGAATTTTGAGTGTTATGGAGGTGAAATACATATGCACCACAATACCTGGCATTCAATGTAAGTCAGCTAACTGTAAGCTTGAGAACGGTGTACTCTTTGTGACAATCAGTTTGACTGACAGAGTAACAACAGAGTGCTTCAGAACAGACCTCAATATGAAGTCTAACACATTTTCTTGCACAGTCTGAAGGGAAGCAGCTTTTAGGAATACAACGTCTAATCCTTTTATCAAAATCTGTTCACATAATATCCACGCCTCCAGCAGCTATGCTTACCGCTTCTCTCAGCTTTATTGCTAAACAACTCGCATAATTTACCTCTACATTTCATTTCCATTACATGAGTTAAAATTCATCAATGTAGTCAAAGTAGCACCAATATATTATAAATGGCATAATCCGGCAACACATAGTCTGCCTTAGTCACAGTCCAACAGACACAGACACTGAGAAAGCAGATACACACACCCACACAGTGAAGCAGAATGATGTCAGGCCAAATGCTATCTGAGGGAGGATGGGGGATGGTTATACAAGCATGTTTACAGGACATTTCCTGTGGCTGAGCCTTGGGAGCATCATCTGTCCTCAGACAAACAAACACTTAGAGTTCCCAAAGCTGAAAGCTATTGTGAAATCACTTTTGACAAAAGCCTACAAGTCATCTTTTTATTTAATAAAATAGCAGCAACTAATTATAGCTATATTAGGTTACATAAAAGCATTAAATTATTTAAGCACAGTTGGAAGAATTGCTGTTTACATATTTTTTAAATACAGATTTTTTTTTAATAACAGCCCCCGTGCGTGTCAGCCATTCATTATTGTATATCCTAAGGAGGAAGCATCACTCCGTCACTGCTGAAAGGCATGGCTATGGGGCGGTGGCAGAGACATATTATCAGGTAGCATAATAGAACCCTGTCTTCCACTTTATACTAAACTCATCTGTCTCCACTCATTGAAAACGTATTAGATGTCACAAAAGTTAATACTTAAGATTTAGAAATCGTTTTTGCTTTCAATTAGAACGTGTTATCTTGCAGGAAGATAACATTAGACAGCATCTGGAACACCTGGAATTTTGGATTGAATTTTTTGGAATCCCGAAGCTCCGGGCCAGAACAGTGGATATCTGGAGGATGGGTGGTGATGCACAATTAACCAAAGTACATTCTGATGACACTAAGTGCAAGGAACAAACTGTTTGTGCACTGTGTTACAAATACGTACAAATTATGTATGACGGACACAAGCTGTCACCCAAAAGAATGTGTGCCCATGTCTAAGTAGGTCTCTAGAGATTCCCTTACCAAAGTAAGACCAGCTATGGCTCATCGTTTTTCACGTTCTTCATACATATTTATAAATGTCACTAGGCTGTCAACCATGAGTATGTTCTCTGTAACTGTAACTATTCATGGTTCACTGATGCTACCTTTATCACTTTTTTCTATTACTGCAGTACAGTTTAACTCATTCTATAGAAGATACAACAAGAGAATCTGTGTCCAAATTTCTTAAAGGATGTTGTGGAACTTGTAGTGTTAATCAAACAATTTGCTGCGTAGTAAAGACACTGTCATCACACAAGTTACAGAAGGTACCAAATAGATTTCATATAAGAGACACTAGCCTCCAATTCTGTGGCTTTCTGCTCTTATACCCTTAAAATAAACTTGCCAACCACATGTTAAATGTATGATTGTTTGCCTTGTTTCTGTGGTTTCTCCCACCCTTCCCCCAAAGTGATAATTAGTGAATTAATGCAGTTAAGCAGAGGGAATAATAAAAACTAGTAATTTACAACAGGTGTAAACCGTGCAACTTACAGCCACTTGACCAAATTACTGTTGATACATAACACTGTTTAAACAGCGTGTTTCAGAAATCTTTAAGCCACAACCTTCATCATTAGTGTTAATATGAAGTGGGACAACGAAGTTTACATTTTTTTCTGTTAGTGATAAACTGGGAGTAGCACTGACACATGCAAGCAACATGTGTCAGCATGTATTCAATGTAATGTCACCACTTGTGTAACACAGATTTTTCACAATAGAGCATGGATCCTGAGACAACCTTGACGTCAAGAATCATTACTAGTGACGAGAGTTGGGCTTAAAAATAGAAGAAGTCACAATCTCTAAAACTGAAGGCACATTAGGTTAGGAGTAGGACGAGAATCTACTTTGTTTTCTTGGACATTAACAGGGTTTTACAAAGTTAAACTATCAACAGCAAGTTTTACTGTAATGTCCTCAGGCTCCTAAAGGAATCTGAATTGTGGTGAGATGGCAACCTTTTGACTCCTACAATGCAGTCATATCCCATCAGATTTCAGCGACTGCCCCAAAATAACATTTATGCTGAAGTATTTCCATTTTGTCAGATTGGAAGTGATCCAGGGTTTATGACGAATTGTCCTTGATGAGCTTAACGAACAGGACTTCAAGAATAGCTTCAAAAGTGGCTGGAGTGCTGGGAGCTGTGTATCCCTGCAACAAGTCACTAGTTAGAGATGATTGGTAAGGTCTTTGAGTTGTATATTCACAGTCAAAGAACCTTTTGATTGCATCTTGCATATCATACCATAATGATCGTAACATATGCATGTCATGTTTGTTCCTGACCTCAGCTTAGACAACCTTTCCAATCTTCATGAAACTTAGCCTATATAAAGTACCAAAGGTACCGAGATTTGTAATATCTAAATGGTGATTGATTCATGAAAAGGTACAGTTTTTTTTATCTGTGTATTTGCATAAAGTAACTGCACGATCAAGGCTGGTTCTTGAGCATACGCATTAAAACTGAATGAAACATTTGCACATTCATATGCACATTACAGGTATATTTTAACAGTCATCACAAAGATTAAGATGTAGCGACTGGAAAGTTTTTATTTCCTATTTGTTGTGCCTTTACCATTCTACACCATTAACTAAGGGTGAAAGACGGTCACCACAGATGGCAAAAAGAAGTTATAATTTAGGAGTAATTAAGCTATTTATGCTCATGATTTACAGGTAAATCAATGTTTACAAATAACAGAACATATATATGTGTAACAATCAGTGCAAATAGCTGGCAATCACATAAGCTATACTACAAGGAGTTAACACGTTCAGCTCCACATTCCTATTTCATTCCTATTTCATGTCCAAATTATTAGTAATTATAAAAGTTCTCAGTTGTAACTGTACCAAGTTTAATGCGGCCTGATAAAAAGCAATATGAAGAGATATGGTCTATTAGGATTGTTTTCTATATTATAATTAGGTTTACATAGAGAAAAACCTAATTTAGACTGTAGAATTATACAGTTGTGTGTACACAATTTAGTCAGTACATGTGCAGGATTCGTTTTTTAAAGCCAACTTTTGACTAAGGTACACATTTCCAAGCAGTTCAAGGTATATGGCTGGTATGTCGTTTCAAGTATCTTTGAGAACTAGTCAAAGTCCTTCTGTCTCACTGTTTTCTGTTTCTTTATGTAATCCCAGACCACCTCCATGTTGAGACCAGAGCTCTGAGGGGGCCATACCATCTGTTAGTCTTCTTGTTCTACATATGACTAGAAATAGTTTTTTTACGACTTTGGCTGGATGTTTGGGGTTGTTATCAGATTACAGAATTAATTTTCAACTGATGACAAAAAGTTAAAGATATCGTGTGAGGTAAGTATTTAAACATTTAAAATGACTTAAACTTTGGCCCAACTAATAGAGTGCATCTAAAATGAGAAAACGACACAGAATCCAGACAAAAGTGTTTCCTTCACTACCGCAACAATGGTAAGTCACAAAATTTCTTTACTAATCCTAAAAGCCAGAAAAGCACCCCCTTTAATTACCCATAACAAACATATGCTTGACTTTATATGGAGCCAGTTAGTGCAGTTTCAGTACATGTCCAACCACTTTGCAGGTAATACATTAACAACCTGGCTCAACAGACCTCATTCACTCAGACAGTATTTAAAGAAAAATACATTATAGGATACTTTACAGCTGTGAAACATGAGATGATAACTATTAGGAAAAAAGATCCATTAAATATCTTCCAGTAATGTCACCGCTGATGACAGGTCATAAAGGGTCATAAACCTCTGTGGCGTCCCAAGTTAAAGACCATCAATAATTTACTTCCGTCTCTTCACTTCCTGCACTCTCTCCCTACCCCTGACTGAAACTGGGCATTCAGTTAAAGAACTGAGACACTCATGACTACAAAGGAAAGACAAACACAATGGAAAATTCCTTCCAAGTAGCTCAAACACTGGTAATGTTGTGGTCATTTTTAAAGATTATTTACTGTGAAAGATGACGCACTAACACGAAACACTGGTTAATAAGTATTTCTCATTTCAAACTTTAATTTAGCAACAGATCAGCTAGATGGAGGGGTGTGTAGGTTGGGATCTAGTAGAACCTTAACTATACAGTGTTTCTACATCAATAAACCCATCAAAGGCAATCAAAGTCTCAAACCACTTGCCACTGTCTTGCATGCATAGTCTATCTTGAAGTGTTAAGGTCTTATTTGGTATTAAACAATTTGCGCAGGCCTTTGACATATCCTCCCTGTTATGAATAAAACATTGAGAAGAGTATTACTGTCCACCTATGATGCCCTGTCCACTGACGGAACAGTTTTCCTGCAAAAAAGCTATGAAATAGGTTTGGCCTTCAGCTGCCCTGAGAAATAGTAGAGTCAGCAATACAACGGTATGGCAGGGTGATACAAATACTAAGTGCTCCTCACTTTTGTTGATCAGATGTATGCTTAGTACAGATATATGGAACTGAAACCAGAAGGAAGAAATACAGGACAACACCACAAAGAGCTTAAACCTAAAAGTCACTTTGTTAAACACTGTATGCCTTTGTGTTCATATATCAATATAAATTTCCATTATACTCATTCTGCCAGACTAGATACTGAAAAAACAAAGATGTGGTTATTATAAGCATCAGTGTCCTGTTTTTCAAATTGGCTGATTAGTCCAGAAGAGTTAATTAAGTCAAGACGTGTCATTTGTGAGATCAAGTTAATTTGTTTTGGACTATTATAATTTAGGCCATGAATGTGCTTTATTAAAATTCAGTTCAGTGCTCAATACACAGCAGACACAAGCCTAGTTTTACTTACTATCCCATAGTATGGTATATTAACAGTCCATGGCTGTGAGCACAGGAGCACCGCTCACTTGCCATTCAAACCTTCGGTTTGTCAGGGCCACCTAGTCAGAAGAAGGTTTGCTAAAAGGAAGGGTAAAAATCTTCTCAAAAAAGAATTCTGAATTTGGGGTCTGCACCAAGTAGTACAAGATAACTTTGAACTGTGAATCACACTTGGACTCTAAAAGAGTCCAAGAAGAAATACATAAAAATTGGAAAATTGCGTAATAGGTCTCCTTAAATGTGTAAAATTTTGGATATTGCAACCTTACTCCCTGCTTAATGCTTGTATGCCTAGGTGCAATTTCAGCTTCGCTGCCTCAAGCACAAGAGCAGCAAAAAGCAAAACATATAGGGATGGTGATTAAAAAAGTAAGAGCGTGACAAGAATGATGCGTTCTCACAGCAAAGTCTGACGGACCCATGTTGAGTTTAACTGTGGAAAAAAAATACAGTGGTGAGTGATGGGTTAGTGTGCGCACTGTGGCACAATGCTGCGCCCTTCCCATTCTATTTCAACCCAGCTGTTTTCCATTTTTATTAGACCTATATTTCTAATCTTTCTCCATTTCACAGACACACTTCTGACGTTAACAGACCAAACTCCTATCCCCACAGGGAAAGAGCAGGAAGTCGACTTTAATCAGCACGGTGGAATCTGAGACCTAACTTGGAATTTGAGAGGACAGTGACCTCTCAAATTGAATGCTGGCATCCTCACTGACATCCGCATGCAGACATTAAAGCCCACAATATGTATTTTCCTTATTTCTGAGCGGTGACTCTTCAGAGAAAAAACATTTTCTATCAATGAATTAACTTACAGTATTGTTATCCATATGTCAGAAAGTGGCTTTTTGATTGCATATTAAAGCAGAGGAAACTCACTTATATGACACTAACAGTTCTGACTCTGGTCTTTACACTGGGATTTGTTAGACAAGCCTCTGCATGCATGCATTGAAGCCAGGGAAGCAGACACAAAGCAAACAAATCCCTTGCACTGCAACAACCTTAATAATGAATTATGTGTGGCTTTTTTTTTTTTTTTTTTTTTTTATAGATTTAAGCTTTTCACTAGTAATATAAATGTTTCCCAGTAGGAGACAACAATTATTCAGCTCCCGGTGGCTTGAGTTCAAAGAGGGACGGGACCATTCAAACACTAGCACAAAAGTCTTAAAAGAGATATAATGAATGTGTCCGCTAATTGAAAGTCGCCTCTAGGTTTTAGGTAGTTTTATTTGTGGACTGAAAGAATAAAAAAGGCCATGCTGGGCTACTTACTCTTGAGCGCAGTGATTAGCATATTCCCATCCTTAATGAGGTCTTTGATGAATTTATTTGTCCGCTCCAGTTCTATTTCATGGCATTTCAGACGCTCTCTGAAGTCCGGACTGTCCAGGAAAGAGTCACTGAACTCCAAAGTGGGGAGTCCCATTGTCCCTCAACGGCAACGCTGGCTTTTAAACTCTGTAACTAGGCATACAAAGGTTTTTACTTTTCATCACGTAGTTCCGATGTAATAGCCACTTCTAAGTTCCCCCTAAAAACTTTTCCTGCTCCGCTCAGTTCCTCACTTCCGCTTTGATTTTCTTCGCTTTTTTTTGTCGGCTACCTTAAAAAACAGTGGTCGTATGACTCCTGCTGGTTAATTCTGGACAGATTACAACAAATGTGGTAGGTGCATCATTAAATTATGCATCGAAAAAAGTTATTTTGAAAAATTAAACTGATTTCTGCATTTCAACTTAACCTCCTACTTACGTTAATAATAATAATAATAATAATAATAATAATAATAATAATGACGACTTTGTGAGTTCGCTTTGTGAGGTTTAGGAGATCCCAAGCGAAAAAGAAAAAGAAAAAAGAAAGAAAGAAATCGTATGGGCTAAAATTTGAATTCAGTTTCTGTGGGAATACAAACAAGAATTGTGAAACTGAGTATAAAGCAATTTTTGTTTCGCCTCAGATACAACCACACTATACAACGCTATACAAATCTTTTGCATTAAAAAAATTCCAAGTTTATGTCTTAAATGACCCCTGTCACTTTTGTTATTTTACTATATCGTAGCACACACTTAAAGCTTGTACTGCACGAAATATACTGTTTTTGGTCAAATTATGCCAGTGGTCCTGCTTTCTAATATTGTGAACTGTAAACTCTGCAGATGTCCATGGCATCTCACTGGCATCAGTGAGAGCTTAAGAAGAGGGATCTAAACTAATACCATGGTAAATGGAAGTAATTAAACTAGAGCCTAGTTGGAGTCAGGAATTTGTCACATTCTCTTCATGCTAAAGGTTAGCAATAATGATTTCACACTCCAGGTAAATATCTTGGTAGGTGTGAAGCACAGGCTTTGTCACCAGTCACACTAAATCCTTTGGATGACTGTTTTTACCTTTGATGTTTTACACTGGCAGAGGGAGAGAAAGAGGCTTTATCTCTGAGCAAAGATTAAAGTAATAACTACATGAAGATGCAGATACTGCAGCAATGGCTATAATCAAAACCCACAACTGAAAAAGCAATAACAACGTAATGCTTCAAAATTAAGAGCAGACTGGAGCTCTGTAAGTAGAGACAAGCTTTTGCTAAGTTTCACCCTGTGGCCTTGTACATTTCTGCCTTGGTAACTAACTAGCAACCGTTCCTAACAACACACCTGATCTTACTCTGGGTAGCAGTGAGGTAAATCATCAGAGACAGATAACCTTTCCAGGCAAAGTCATGTGATTGCAGCTGAATTGTTACTGTGTGTTACCATCAGATTCCAGCGATGGCCAGTAGCTCTGTAGTCAAACTATATTTTCAAATACAGTAAGATAAAAAAATAATTAATCTCAATTTCAAAATGATACATACGAGTGTTTCTGAGATGTGAGCAAGCTGCAGTGTTTTAATATAAAAGATTTTCACTGAGAACCATACAACTAAAGTGCACAATGCACTACAATCCATAGGTGAGCGATAGAAGTTCAAGCTTTTACCACCTGAAAAAGATCCATCCCTATTACCCTCTGTGGGTTGCTCTTTCACCTGTGATTATCTGTAGGTTTGACAGTTAACTTTCGTCTGACTGCAACTCACAGATGAAAATGCCTCATTTATAGCAGAAGTGAGTTATACTCAAACAGCTGCAAGCATGTGGAACTGGAGCAAGGACTGGCCTCTGGCTGCACCTGAGGAATCAAAAACAGTGGGAGCATCTGTGTCCTTACACGTGTGCATTTACGGTGATGAAATCTCAAGTCTGGGAATGAAACTCAACATGATCCTGGAGGGATTCATTTAGAGGTGTAACACTCATTGTGGCTAGCATTAAAATATTTCATTTGCATGTGACAAAAAATTCCAGGGAGCCCAGTTTCCCTGGGGATATGTGATTAGCTATAATAATGCCTTTAATCGTTTTCTGGTATATTGTTGTAGGAAAGCAAGTGGTTCAATGAACAAGTAATTCCACAAAAATAAAGATAAATATGTACTGGTTTCCAGCCATATGCTGCATTTGTAGAAATCTTGCACAAAAAAAAAAAATGGTCAAAAATACCGCCTTAACAACACACCAGTGGAGACTTGAGGACGAGTGGTTAGCTGTATGAAGCATGGCTAATTGCAATCTAAAATAGCCGCCTGTAGAGTCTTTGAGGTAAATTTGGTTTAATTAAGATGAGACTCAATAGAGAACTGTGCCCCTGTACTCCTCACTCATGAAGGCATTCGCACATTCATATTAGTCATGCCAACATGAGTCTATTGAGAGGCGGTGCACATATCGTTTTCCGTGAATTCACCTAAGGAGACCAACTATGAACCATTAAAGGACAGTCTTGGAGCATTTGCACACGCATACACAAAACACACATGCTTGAGCAATACAAGCTTGTTGCACACACTAGTGAGTGAGACATCTTTCTCATATCATACAAGTGGGGAAAGAATTTATATGTGAGACACTCTTTTCCCACATCCTCATCTTTTTTCTCACTGCATTAAACAGGACTACAATGATGTCGCCTGATTGAGAATAGGCAGATCAAATGGGGAAAAAAAAGACTTGGATTTCACAACAAATATCATTAATCCATGCAGAATAAGCGTGAATTAGCTCTGCAATAAATTATGCACAAGTCAGGGGCCTTCTGATTAGATTTCCTCTAATATTGCTGCATCGCACAGCGGGATAGTCAGTTGCTGTGAGAAGTTGTCTGGTCTCCTTGTGGTGGGAGAGGTGGGGGGTGTTGTTGGGTCCTAACACGCTCCCGTCAATTCCAGCTCTTGTGCCATCATTCTGCAGCAGCAGCCCTCGGGGGTGCAGTTTGTTACATTGACACAGTGAGCAGAGAGATGTGATACATTAGTGGAAACCCTGTTGCTTCAAGTTAATTGCTGTGTGCACTCTGCAGTACTGAACTGGGTTATTGGGTGAAATATGATAACTGAGAAGGACTATGAAAAAAAAAAATCTGCTCAATACCCAGCTCTCAATTTTCCATCTGAAAGTGCAGAGATGATAGAGTTTAAGATGTCACACTTGACGTGTATTACTGGTTGGGATGCAGTTTACATTCATGACTATGCTATAGAAAACATTCAGTCACATTCCTGCACAAAAGGGAACCATCAGATCTGAGTGAATTTAAGGCAATGCTGTCTTGTTAATTATGCAAAAAAGATAGGATTAGATAACTAGAGTTCTTGTGATGGCAATTACCTCTAAATAATATGAGCTGTTTTCCCCAATTAACAATTGACACCACCATGCATACTCTTCATTTAAATCAGGTATTAAGGTAATTGTGCAATTTCCGGGTGGCACTCAGCTTAGTTCCAGAGGAGAGCTTTTGAGAACAAGACCTGTCACTGTTTTCCTAGCTCGTGATTAATGAACCTAATTTAGAAGGTTTTTTTTTTTTTAAATCCAATCATGCTCTGACATTTCCTATCAGATGAGTCCTTCCTCATTCTTTCCATTGTTTACCTCCTGACAATGCAATCTGCCAAAGTGGCAAGTGCCAGGCTCTCATTTATGACTCCTGTGTCCATATGATGTTTGAGCAGTTATGCGTGATTACCTCCTCTTTACAGAAAGAGACATCTCTAAAGCATGGAGTGTCCACAGGGATTCAATTTATTGCTTTTCTCTGCAGTGAAAACTAGGATGGTAAGCTTTTTTTTTTTTTACCTTGAAATGCCACGGTCGCATATGAGTTGAATCCGGTGTCAGGTAAAGGACACATCTTCTGGAAAATGTTAGATCCAAAGAGTAAATACAGTCCAGCACACATGAAAGCTGCCTCTGTGTCTCTGCATGTGTAGCTTTTGACTTACAAATCTTCTCAGTATACATAAGAAGGGTTGTTCTCGGGAGCAAAGCAGTTTTATTTTTTACCTCATTGACCTTCATAAGGTCATACTTGTCCAGGCAGACCCCAGGCACAAATTTAAGTCTGGGTGATAAATTACAAGAGCTGCTCCACCAGCTTTGTAAGCAAACAGTTTGTGTGCTTCGCTGGGACTTTGGCTTTAATTTGGAACAGCAGATATTCAAAAAACAAGCCTCTCAGCCGCAGCATGCCTCCATCGAGCCAAATAAACTACCCTTTGAAAAACTTCATCTCGCCCCACACTGTGAAGATGTTTTGGTACCTCGACAATCACTACGGTGGATATGAAAATCTGTGGCTAAACTTTGGAGCAGAGAATAGTACTTAAAAGATTTTAGTGTTACTACACTAAAGAGAAACCTTTGTTCTTATTTTTAAAACCAGATATATGCAGGTTAGAGCTTCAAGTGCTGGCAGCTGCTTTTGATTTCCTCCATATCTGAGAAAAGACTTTGATTCTATTTTAGCTCAAAGAAGAATAGTTCGCATCTAATATGTCACTGAAAAATGAAGGATCCGCTGCTCTTTATATTCTTATCACGTACCCTTTGACCAGGAAAACTCCAAATCTGTTTGTAGGAAAGAAAAAAACAGAAGTCAAAATGAGAGGTAGCTTTTATAATGGTACAATATGAAAACACAACTCTTCCACTGCATTTTTTTATAGTGGCTATCTGTAGCAAAACATGAAACCCCGTATCACAAATACTTGTTCATTACTTTTAAAAATGGCACTTTCAGAGAACTATGGTTAAATTCCGAGACATATCTACTAACTGGTGTAATTTATTGGACAATTCGTTTCAACCATCTGGGAGTAAATAGCATAGGATCCCATCAATATTCTAGTCCCACCAGAAAACAACAGATTGCATGTAAAACTGGATAATTTTCTCTTTGCAGCTTATTCCATCTGGACCCAATGCTTTTGACCAGACATCCTGTTTGATTGCCATTTTGGTTGGAAATGGTGCCACGGCTTATATGTTTTTCATCAAACACCAGGCTTTAGTAACTTTTGTGGATTGAGGGAATTTAAGTAAGGTTTGCAATGTGAGCGGTGGTATTACCATTTCCCACAGTATGTATTATTTTAATAGAAATAATTATGGCTTAAAGTTACTACAAAATAAGCACATTTTTAGCAGAGAAAAAAATGAAAAGAGGTCACAGCTGTATGTAAGGCCCCAGTCCTGTTCAGTTCTTGCTGTACTAGCCTTCATTAAATGGTTTATTAGTATTCCATGAGCAGAACTGAGAAAGCTGTTGAGACATTCTTGATCAGATAAATCAGTATTAAGGGTTGTCATCAGAGAGAGAATTACACAGGTCTTCCGATGCTTTTGACTCATCCTCAGGGAGGCTGTATTATAATTTTACCTCCTTCAAAAACTTTTCCAATCATCTTCACTTCTCATGGTTAAATTTAAAGCCCATTAGTCCGATGTCACCTGAAGTTTCTCTATTCAATCTAGCCAATATTTCTTCTGCTGACACGGAGAAAGTGGCCAAAGAGATTAACTCCCAGAGCGTATTATAAAGGAGAAATCACACAAACAATTCTTAGAAAATTTTAAATTGCCTCACTGTGATATGGCAAGATCCCAGAGGCAAAGAAGGAGTATTATGTTCTTCAGTGAACCAATATACTGTATATAAGTGAGTAAATATAAGTGAGCAGTTACAACTGGTGACACTGAGTGTCACTGAGCTGCTGAGTATTTATTTTCTTCCCCATAAGATAAACTACTTCTGTAACCTCATAGCAACACGCTGTTTAAGATGTCCAAGTTATCAGGCATTTTCTATATAAATGCGAACAACACATTCTAAGTGTATGTCACATTCAGTATAAAGGCAATCTTTGTCTATTGGAGATGAAACAAAAATGTCTGTAGAGTTCAGGCTGAATAACTGTTATTGGGGCAATTTCATGTTTGGAAAATACCAGTGAGTTGAGGAAAGCTTTCTCAGAAGAAATCACTTTTCTCGAGGAGGAATGTGTTTTGAAGGAAAGGCTTAATAACTGCGTGGCTTTCCATTTTAAAAGCACACAGTGATTGAGTGATAGAAGCTTTGTTTGCTCTCTCTGGGATCCTTAAAGCTTTGTGCCAGGTAATTGAAAAGGGAAAAAAAGTCTTTGTGTGGGTCATACCTAAAAAGATCCCACACTACTAAAAACAGTGTATGGTTGAAAGGAACACCAGTCACTGCTGTTTTTATGTTCGGCAACGATATTAATATAGCCCACGTTTCCATGGTTATAATGGATTAAGATTAAGTTAAGATTTTCACAGTCCATCAGCATGATGCATAGAATATCATTTGACAGGTTAAATGCTGCCACAGAGCAGAGAGAAAGGCCAAATCCTGAGCACTGGCACACATGAGAGACAACACATCCAAAACAGTACCAGCCTCATCGACCATTATATAATTCAGCAAGGGCTCATAGACTCGTGCCTCACAGACCATATTCAATATGCCATGCAGCATCACAGCTGCGCCTTTCAATCAAGCTTCTCCGGACATTTTATGAGACCCAGGAAAAAGAAATTTAATCGCATACAGTTATGATGTCCAAGCAGTCAACAACAACGGCTTATACTACTTTATACTACTTCTAACTGAAATTCCTTTTCAAGGAATGGTACTTTTGTCTGCCATTAGTTACATGTTTGTGTTTATGCAAAATCAACATATTGTGCACAGCCACAAAGGCCACATGAGACTGAGATGCTCATAATGAAAAATGGAAAATAAAAATAAAATAAATAAAGATAAAGACTAGGTAACTTTTACAGAATAGCAGTAAAACCGGCCAAATATGGTAATTACACAAGAATAGCAAAGATTCCGTTGCTTTAAAAAGTCATTATTAGACAATCTGGATTAGTAAGCATGCCATGTAACAGCAGCACAAATAATACACGCAGCAAACTAAGCAATGTCTATGTCAAGTCTGCTCTGTTTACCCACCACTGGCCAAATTACTAAGTGCACATAATTGAGCTAAAATGCTTTGTTACTTATTGATTCAAATGTAATGTGTGTGTCCTGCTAAGTTGGGTGAGCAGTTAAGAAACTGGATGGATGTGTGTATTCTCAAAAGTTAAACAGTCTGGTCTTAATGCCCTGCTAATTCAAAGGGTTATTGCCCCGTGTCACTCAGGATGAAAGGTTTTGTCTGACAGCGAGTTGGACACGCCATACATATGACAATGAGTCCGTGCAATTAATATACTTTACATAATATACATCATCGTTTTATAATGAACAATGAAAAGCAAAAAAACCCCACAAAAAACGAAAAACACAAATTTTAAAACATAATAAAATGCCTAATATGTAAGCAGAAATTACCCACTCACTACCTAGCAGAAATGATCTAAATGAACATTTAAAACACAAACTTCATGTAGTGCCATTTATAACAATGTGCAAATGAAGTGTTTAATATTTGGAGATCATGGACTTTTTCCACAGCCTTGGAAACCAACAGGCTGCTGCAACAATCCCCAGATTTATGAGCACACAGTCATGTTTTGGTACATTAGTTAAATTAGTTTGGTATCCAAGCAGGCATAACTTCAGTAAACTACCCATAGTGACATTTGGACCGAGTCATTTCTCAATGTGTCCAAAACACTTTCCCAAAA
Organism: Oreochromis aureus; assembly: GCF_013358895.1. NCBI lineage: Eukaryota > Metazoa > Chordata > Actinopteri > Cichliformes > Cichlidae > Oreochromis > Oreochromis aureus. The sequence goes on along the minus strand of NC_052955.1, from coordinate 7,814,847 downwards.
TGGACGAGTAAGACCACATTCCCACATTTTTCATCATAGCACTCACTGTGCAGCAGATGCTGCTTGCAAATGTCAAGTTATTATTTTCACACTCACAAACATAACACTAAACATCACAAAATAAGCCTCCCAGCCTACGCCTGCGTGCCAGGTGAGGTCACAACTAATGACTGTCTTGAGTGTCTGTAAAGACACTTTCAAAAGTGCCATCTATCTCCTCTGCAGAATGTCCTTACACAAGCACAATGGTGGCAAATAAGCAACATGGATTGGAGACTGCAGCTGACAGAAGCTCAATAATCCAAGGTCGAGGCATTTAACAGACAAAGACAAAAGGCTTATCTAACCACTTTCCGTTTGCCTCACATCAGAAGTTATGTCAGTCAAACCAAGTGAGTGACAGCTTCCACTTTAAAGATTTATTCTAATTCTAAAAGGTTGCCTTCAGGTATTCTGCTGTTATAGTGTCAAGTTCTATACTAGCATCTCACAACAAAATTTATTTACAGTAAGGTAAAAAAAAAAAAATTGCTACCCCGATGAAGGAAGGGTAGGAATAACTTCTGTTTTCAACACTTGGATGTTTACATATATTGCACACAGATAAGGCATCAGAGTTACCACACTATCAACACAGCCCAAACTTTCAGCTCATGTATGCCTGGTTTTATCTCACTTATCTTTTTTTCTTGAAAGCAGATTATACCCATAGCTTTCATGTGGAATGTGATTTGCCAAACATCTCTGCCTGTTAAATGCAAGGTATTATAGGAAGGAGGGAAGAAGGGACATCTGATATTTGGATGCTCAGGTGTAACAAATCCCTCTGTCATAAAACATCTGCAGATTGTAAACAGGCTGTGATGTGACATTGCTCAATGTCACAAAGCAATAAAGTTATTTAGATCTAAATTATATTTTTTTACCTTCTCAGGACATCATAAACAACCTTAGAAGCCACTTTTTAAAATTATTTTTAAGTTTTGTCTTTCTCAGAGAATGGGTAAATTAGCTTGCAGTTTATGTGTTCCATTAAAAATTATTTTATTCATCATTTTAAATAAAACATTTAAAATGTTATTAAAATCTATAAATACTATCTAGTAACGATGTATGTAATATTAGAATATAATTTTAGTGAAAATATATTTAATCAGTTTAGGGATTTTTTGACACAGAAAGCAGGTCTATCTATGTAGATAGGCCAGACTGCATCTAAAAGAAAAATCTTTCATAATATGCTTATATATAATATCATAAGAAACAGACAGACTGATCCTGTGCTCGAATTAGTCAGCACAGTAGTAATATGAAGACAGAGACAGAGAGGTCAGGGAACAGTTTCTGCATGCTTGAATTTTATTAAACGTTCCTTTAGATTTTTTTTTTTGTTAAAATGCACAAATAACACTTCAAAGTTTTTCATTCTTTTGCATATTCTGATGCATGTCTGTGAGACATTTGGCTCATAAAGATGGAAGTGTTAATGCCAAAGGTTCCTAGGTCTTAGGGACAGGCCAGCGGGTGACCACTTGGGAGATGTGGCTTACATGTATAAACTACCATTTGAGAAAGAGTCAAACAGAAAACTGCATGTCTTTGTTTTCACAAACGGCGTGATCAGAGGCTTCTAGTGGTCTACAATTGTTTGACTAACCACAAAGACAGCTTTTGTTTGGAAATGCTAAACTGAGATTAGCTCCAGCAGCCAAGGAGGCTATACATGGAGCCTCTGAAGAAAACACAGTAATCACGCAGTTGCTCTGGTGGCATGGAAAACCCCGAAACTGAACCCTTTAAAACAAACTGTGCAGCTGCTGAAACAGAAACCCAGAGGAAATCTCAGAAGATTATCCACCAATTGCACCAGTTAAGACGTCCAGCAGGATGTTCTGAAGCCCATATTATATTGATTTGATGCCAGTATGCACTACCGTAAACACATCAGTGACTCAATTGATTTCAGTGGATGTTTTTTCTAGGATAAATGGCCTTCTTGATATCAAGTACATTCATGTAAAATCTCCTTTTTACCCATTACCTCCAGAATCATCAACATAGGCTGAAAAATGCAATGATAGCTGCGCTTTATTGCAGCCATCTATCAGTACATGAGCTTGATGTCGGTGCTTCCATGCAGTGCCTTCCCAATAATTTAAATTTCACCACAGCATCAGATTATTTCAATTTTTCTAACATAACGAGAAATTCCTTGAATCGTTTTTCTTTGAGCGGTAAAATTGTTTTTCTACTCTTGACAAGAATTTTCAGTTGTTAAAACTGTCAAATGCTCTCTCAACAATATCTTCTCATGAGCAGCATCGACATTCTGTGCATGGCCATTTTTTAAAATCGTTTACTGTGAGAAGTTTGCCTGCTGCCATGTGCAAAGATCTTAGCTCCCGCTATTATTTGATGGCTTCTTGTAATTCTCGTCTCTGCTTTGTCTTTCTAGATTCCTGCAGCTGTTTCCTTTAGTTTTTTTTGGCCTTTCCCTTACCAAAGTCCCTGAGCTGTCTAATGCACCTATTTGTCTGAGAGGACACGTTAATCAAGAAAACTCCTCAGCACTACAGACTTTGTGTCTAGTTCACCTGAACAGTGATTGCTGTGATCTATGGTCCACCACAGCTGCTTTTAGGACATTTTTAGAATTAAACTTGGCTTCTGTTTTGAAGAAAGGGAAAAAAATCAGTCTGCTAAATCTACCACACATGGAAACACATGTGGCACGATGAAGGGTAAAGAGCAATTTCTTCATTTCAGCTTAAAGTCAGTTGGTCAAACCTAGAAAATTAATCACCAGAGTTAAAAAAAAAGAAAGAAGAAGAAAAGGTATATATATAACTGTCAGTAAAACAAGACGTGCCTTTCTCCTCAGCCTATCAGTGTAAACTTAGATATCCAGTCTTAAGCTCATTAAATCTGAATTGAATTTCTTTTCAGTTGCCGTGTTGCAAATCTGTATTCACCTCGGGTGATAAACCTCTTCTGGCTACCAATTAAGGGAAAACATTTACACGCGCAGCCCAATTTAAATGCACCACCATTGGAGCAGACATGCTCAATCACCTCAAGTCTGTCTCATTTATCATGGCCTTACAACAGCTGCACTCCCTGTATATTGATTCTGTAGCATATGTGTATGTGTGGTTTCACTCAAAAATCTAGGAGGATGTCGACGCTCATGTTGGACTATACCTCAGGTTACTGTTGGGCTTTGATGGTGTGAAGCTGTCATACAGGAAAGACGCATTGACAGAACCTTGTGCAAGACATCAGAGGTGAATGATTTAAGCCCTGAGCGTATTGGCACTATGTACAGTATTGATCCAGGTATTGATTCTACAAGTATCATTGTTGTAGCCACCTTTTAGATGTTGATTGCCTGCAGGCCATATGAAGTATACACCAAAATGACCAGCGATTGTCAATAGCTATTTTATTCTGCAAAGTAGACTAAATTAAAATAATCTCTCGCACTGCTGTAGTTATATTAGTTTAATTTAATTTTTGCCGCTATAAAGATCAGATACTACCTGCAGATAAAAATGTATATTTTAGATCACAATGATCTACAACAGCACAAGTATTCGCATGTAGAGTACTTTGAAAGTAAACAATAGTGTTTTACTTTATTGAACTGAAATTTATTCAACTTGCAGACATCTGGATGTTTAATACTAATAATAATAATAATAATACATTTTATTTATAGGCGCCTTTCAGACCCTCAAGGTCACTTTACAGTAACACGTAAACAATACCATAAAAACATAAGAAAAAATGTATGTATGTATTACTGTGAAGTAAAGCTGGTATCATTAAAACAGAAACAGCAGCTCATTTTATTGACAAAACAAATATGTGCAGCTTTTCACACTTTGCAAAACCATCAAGTGGGGTCAGATTTGTTGCTTTGGCTGGCCAGTTCTGGTCCACTAGACTGTGTGTCCTTTTCTTAGTAGACACTGTTTCCCATAAAAACCTTTAATCTGTAAAATATCCAGAGCACATGACATTGTTGTCATTAAAGCACTGATGCTGAGATTTTGAATACTGCGAGTACCACAAACAAAATGTATTAGCATCCAATTCATTTGGGTGGAAGCAGAATTATCAGAGGGGGATATCACAAAAGTCCTGCATACAAAGTGTGAACTTAAACTCACTTTAAACTAATAAATAATTTTTCTCACTCTCTGTCTTGGACACTTGGGTGAAAAGATGCGCTGACTCACCTGGTGGTGAGTTGGATCAGCTGGTGGGGGAGGATGCTGGACAGACCTGGTATGCCCACATATACAGTGAGACTGAGAGCGTCTGGCAGAGACTCCAGTCCAAGATATCTTCAACTTCAACCTCTGGCAGAAATCTGAGGGACAGCACTCTGGGGGAGGCTGTTGATGTTCAGTCTGAGTGAACCATGTTCTGAACCTCCGTTGCTGAGGCTGCTGCACTGAGCTGTGACTGTAATTTTTTTTTGCCTGGCAATAACTAGATGGTGGACACACCCACCAGAAGTGAATCGAGCTGTCGAGCTGAAGAAGAAGCCTTTTTAAAAAAAAAAAAACTTGGTTGGCTTGTGGGACTACAGAGTCAGGTAGTGGGTACCTGCAAGCCAAGTGTGGCAGAGTGGCTAGCATGCTTGCAAACAAACAAAACCTGAAAACTTTGTTGTGGGAGCAGTTCATTGAGGCCATGGAGCAAAACTTTTGCTTTGCCTCAAAGTGACTCTGAAACCGTCAGGTGATTCAGAAGGGTGAAGCTTTGCTGTCCTCACACTATATTCATTTGGGATGATGTGCTGTTGACTGCAAGCGAAAGGAAAGTCGGGAATTAGAAAGAATATTTTGAGGGTCTCCTCAAATCCACTTACACGTTCAGGAAGCAGACTCTGGGGATGTGGGAAGAGTCCCTGAGGTAGTTAAGAACTCCATGGTGGCAGAGCCCACGGGATGGATGATGAGCCCTCTTTTTGTGACACACCTCTTTAACATTGCATGGGAATTTGGATTGGCAGACCACGGTAGTGGTTTTCATCTTAAGAATGTGTTCCAGCTTCTAGCAGTTCATACTCCTCAGCCTCCCTGTGAAGGTCTATGCCAGGGAACAGAAGAGGAGAGTCTACCTGGAGAGTCCAAGCTTGAATGCAGGAGGCATTTGACCTGTGTCCTGAGGTGTTGCTTTCAGAGTATGGGCTATTGTTGTGGGCTATGCAGTCCCCATATAACTGCATCGGGATGCTAGTTCACATTTCCAACAAGTCAGGCTGGTTCCTGGTGGGCGTTGAACTCTGCCAGAACTCTTCTGATTTTTTTATGGACAGAATTTCTAGGTGGAGTCAAGGGGTAGTGGGTGTTCATTTTTCAAATATCCAGATGAAATTAACAGTCACTCATGAAGTAATAAGTGCAACATGAAATTATTTGAAATCCTTCCCCAAGTGATTCCATAACTGAATATATGAGTAATTTGTACACTGAAGATTTGAACATTGTGAAACTTTTGAAAATCAGTATATTTCAGTCAAGCCAGATGAAGAAAGAAGCTGCCAGACACGGATTCAACTTTATTCTATCAGTCATGGAAATTCACACGTGTTTCAGTGCAGCAGCAGAATGAGCAAATATGGAGCTTTCAGATAATCCAGCCAATTTAAACTTACGGAGGAATACCAAAAAGAAGCAGAATAGTGTGACCTCTTTACTGTTTTGTGACTTAGTTTCACTTTAAAGGAACCCTCAGATTCCCTCAACTGATCCAGGTTTTACTGTGGCCTGCCACCCAGGGAATCTTTAAATCAGGCAATATGTCAGCTCCACGAAAGGTTCGCTGCACCTGGCTTTACTATAAAGTAGGCAATGATGCAGTAAAAGGCCAAGCGATGAACTGGATGCTCTCTTGCACAGCCAGACTTCAGACCAAGGATAAACCCCACATTTACCTTTGTCTCCTTCTGTCATGGAAAATAGAGAATGGGGGCTGCAGCAAGGTCTTAGTGGCAGGACAGGACAGTTCAATCAGGGAAGAAGCCAGTGCATTAAAGGTACTGATAGGACTTTGATTCATCTGATTCTAAAAGCAATGAATAAAACATTAGGTATTATCTTTGAATCTACTTACTATGAAGATTGTAAAAAAAGTAGCACATTATACCCATAACCTAGACAAAAAAACAGAAGGTTATACTAATGAAATTACATACAATTTACAAGGAAACAATACATTTCAGATCATTTTTGGTAGAACTTTCAACATGCATAATCCCACAGATCCAGCAATAAATGTCACCTGTGTAGTTTTAATGAATGGCCCATTGATGGCCAATGAAAAAAAATACTACTACTAATAGTTACCTCTTTGAAAATGAAGTGATGACTGCTCTTTTTCTGTTCTGCAATTTAGATACAATTAGATATTATCGTGTGGATTCACTCTACATTCCCTAGCCTTAACATTTTTATGGCATTCTGCTAATTTTTGAGAGTCTTTCTGAAGCTACTTTTCATTTCTATTTAAGCAACGAGAAATAAAATAACTGGGGTTTAAACTAAGAACTCATAAAATGATTGCTGGGCAGTCAAGTACTTTCATGCATGCCTACTGGATTGACTTGAACATAGTTCTATGGGGCATATAATGTGAGTATGCTTTTGATTTCAGATAATGCTAAATCCACAAGTAAGTAAGAATATTGTGAGATGCCTCTAGATTAAATAGCTGAATTCCTATCAGTCCTATCCTCTGCCCGATGTTACTTTTTAATGTGAAATTTTAATGACAGTGTGCCATACAGAGTTATAGCCAATTTTAGATATGAGCAAATTATAACAGAAAACAGAACCACAATCTTATTAAGATACTTCAGGATCAACAAAACTGTGTAGCTGAATACATTTAGTCAGGCTGCTTGAACCAAGCTTCAAACTGGTCCTGAAAAACCTGCATAAAACTCCTCATGAACACTATTACCCTTAGACCATTGCAACAATGTATGTGTCATGCATTACTCTTATATTCAGATAAATCATTGTGTATGTTATTGCTTCCCTTAGAAACAGATATTATGAAATTGGTGACCCCCTGACCTAAATGCATGTGTCACCTTTGGGTCAAATTTAGTCGACTTTTATATATTCAGCTATCTGCACAACGCAATTGTGAAAGTAACTGCTAACTGGGTAGATTATAAGGTCTTGGCAGAGGTCTAAACTAAGCTGACTGCTTTCTTGCTTGACCTTTAAATCTTCCTATACAGCCTGCTCCTTCCTTATCCCCAGATTTACACATCCATCCCATTATATTTCCTCACACAATGGGTCTTGAGAAAAGTAGTTCGGATCTCCAAAACTGAATCACCACCGTCTCCAATCTGCAGGGATTTGGCTGAATTCCAAGATCTGTATAAACAAATCACCATATGTGACTCTTACTTCCTGAAAGGAATTACACCTGCAGGCAAAATTCTAGGTTGAGCAGCATGAGACATCATATTTGGAAACTATTTGTAGGCAGACATCATGTGATTTAGCAAGGGCCAGACATTTTCCCATATCTCATTACTATATTTCAGTGGTAAATGTTTAGAGTAGAAACAGAGGAAAAACACAAAGCGTGAAGAACAAGAAGAAAGTTTAATCAACCGGATTTGTCTTCTCTCTTCTTAGATTTAATCTTAAATGTGTCTCCCTAATGAGGCCTCACTGCGGGGCCCTTTTGCTTTAATTTCTTATGAGTGAGGATTCACAGTATATCAGATTAACGCGTTTTTCAAGAAGTTCCCCTTTAATAGTACACCATCTGCCAGCACACAGGCAGGGTTTAGTTCTGAAGAGAGTATACTTTATACACTAAACTTGTTTTTGAATTCTGAATTGAACAACACTTGTTCAAATATCTAAACAACATTACTTAACCTGGAGACCGGCAAACCAAGTGACATTAATTTACAGCTAATAGGAAGGATAACAATCTGACAAATTATGATGCAAGAAAAAAATAGCAAAATAATTTTATGTCATGTAAAGATCAAAAATATTGCACATACTGTGCATTTTGGTTTCCCTTAGAGTAAATGGTCAAGAGGATGATTTTAGAGGACAAAAGACATCTTTGATAATTAGTGGGCTGATGCAATACAATGCTTTCTGTTGACTCTCACTACAAAGCGCTTCCTTTAATCCTTCTGTTCACATTCTTCCCTAATTCTCATTCTCTGCCATTCCTGTCACTGCCAGGGGGGCCAATAGGCTGAAAATCCAAACATCATAGAAACCTCGAATAACAAATTCAAATTAGCTTGCAGAATCAGATGTCCCAAGAGTAATATTTTTACATTTAAATACCAGAACATACAGCGTGACCTGTAAAGAAGACTCAACAGCTTATAAATGATTTATATATACAATTTTTCATTACATCAGATTTATATCACATATAAGCCTTTAAAAACATACTACTGTAATAATAACCAAATGTTTTCTTCAATTTAGTAGCATCTGCTAATTGTCCTAAAAGAAGATTCAGAAAACAAACATATTCCCATGATAAATCTATCCAAAACTGTATGATTTAAGATCTTTTGTTAAGTGAAAAAACATGAAAGTGCATGTGAAAATCTCTTACTTGTATGATATTACAGTTTACCTCTTACTGTAGCGGCTGCATCTGTTGGAGAACCCTTCTTTGCAGTTCTTCTCTGGCAATTTCAGGATGAGTGTTAAACTGTGACCTGCCTCAAAAGCAAAGTCACAGGGATTGCTCAGTTCTAAATCACAAAGCGATTCCCTGAACAACAACGCTGCAAAGATAATTTAATACTTGACTCTGTAAGTTTTATAAAGTGGAAGGACAGTAGGGAATGCATGAAGCAGCAGTATGAAGATATTGGCTGGTTGTTTTTTGAAAGGCTGTTTTTGACACCCCCCTTGTGTGTATGATGTAAGTTTCAGAGAAAGCTGACTCAGAATGACAAGGGGACAACCTTTACACACGGCATGCTAACTTCAAATCATCCAATCTGTTTTGAAATTTAAATTCCAAAAATATTGTTTTCGGAACAAGGTTGCTCCGCTTTCGGTTTGACATTTTAGTCGGTGTGCGGCTAACCCAATCAAAACAAGTGTAGTGTGACTCCTTTAGTCACACTACAGACAGGTAGGCCAGGCTACAGACACGTTAGAAAAATGTACTTGCAGTAATATTTTTATGTCTATTTCTATGGCCAAGTCATTAAAAATATTCAAATGCTACAGTAATAGCAGCCTATTTTTAACATACAAAATGTAACTACAAGTAGTGTCATCAAAAACAGCAAAACTATTGCTCTGTTAATCTCTAGCAATATGCATTAGACCCAATACCATTGAATATACTGTAGATTACTAAAAAGCCCAGTATATCCTGCGCACATCCACATGCATGCACACACACACTGACATTAACCTAGGGGGAGTTCATGTTTTAATTGCTGACACTATAGCTTCTGGCTCTCTGAACCAAATGGGTCCCCTTGCTGGATACATAATCCATTATCATAAATCAGATGCGCCAACACAGTCAGGTGCTGCATGAATAATTAAAGGTCGGTACATTAGCACTTGTGTGGAGGCATGTGTTTGAGCCGACATCATTGAACAGGCTAAAAGCACCACAAAACCCCTCCATCGACATTAAACAGCTTAATGTTTAGCACTACAGACAAAAATGATGTACAAGTTAGAAAGAGGAGACCACTCTCACCATCCTCCCCTTTTGAACGTAACCAAAACAGAGAGGTCCGAAAGAAGAGTATCTATGGGATAGACACTGCTCGGAGCAGTGTTCGTCCTCTGTTCTGCTGTGTGGTCGTATCTCTTGTGGTTGAGCCAGCACCCTTGTCTGAACCTGCGCGGGTGAGCCAGGTTACTCTGACTCTGTAATAGAGTCCACAGAGCTAGAGGCAGAGGCAGCAAAAGGTCGGTTCAGGCAAGAAGGCTTTAGGACTATAGATCTCCATACTAACATTAATTACACTTGAGGCAAATTCATTTGGATTTCTGCCCTGTAAGATAAGCTTTTACTGCAGACAAGGCAAGAGAGAAGCCCAGGAGGAAGGAGAGATACTCTTGATGCTGTCCTATTTGGCTCTGCAGAGTGTCTTTTATCACACAAAGTTTTGTGGCCTCTAATGCCATGCATGTGAAATTTAATCTACCCATATCTTACATGACACATGGCCAAGACTCCTTAAAATGCAAACCTGTGTGATAGCTCAGCGAGATTCTATATGATTTGAGTTTTAGCTTAAATATGTGAATGAATGGCCTGTTGTCCTGATGGAAGCAGTCATCAGAAGATGAGTATACTGCAACCAATGGTCAGCAACAATACTCGAGCAGACAGAGGCAACGATGGGATGAATGCCAATCAAGACTTAACAGACCACACAAAATCTTTAAATCTTTTGTTGTCCAGTTTTGGTTTTTCTGTTTTCAGCTGGCAAGACCAGCACCTGATGTTGTAGTCCGTCTGCTTCAATGTTCGACCTTTTGTGTCGTTTCTGTGTTCAGAGATGGTTTTCTGGATACCTTGGGTGTAGCTAGTGGTTATTTGAGTTATTTCACAGACACACACGCATACACACCTATACGAACAGACATTCTTTTCTGAAAGTCATAAATTCCAAAAACAATCATTTAAAAAATATACATCACATTTATTTGTACTGACACCAGGAGTCCGTACAGAGTTATCTTTGTCTATTAATGTGTTTGGGTACAGCATGTACCCAAACCACTGTTTCCTACTTCCATACATCCAACAGTTAACAAACTGTATCACCAAGCATTGCTTAATTGCTACCAAAAAACAGAGTTTGACATAGCTGACACACACCACTGTTTTTCTCTAAAGGTAACACAATGTACAAAAAGCAAGTCTGGAAATAGTAAGATTCTTGGTTCCATAAAAAAACGTTTTTCTCCTCAATGTGTGAATAAGAAAACAATGCACTTATCTCTACTGAGCCTCTGCTGCATTGCTTGTTAGGCAGCCAAGGGGTAAATTGATGCAGATAAGTAATGAAAAGAAACAGGTCGGCTGATCCCTGTATTACTACCACAGCAGCTTTCAAGGAATTGTTCATGCTCTGTAGAGCCCCGGAGCTGTAGGAGCCGTCTGGAAGTGGTTAGATGCCAGTCATTGAGAGGAACACATAATGTTAAATTAAGTGATTAAACAAATCTTTCCACATAATGTACACTACAGTACAACACTATTGTGATGTTGGAAAGAATGGCGCAACTCAAATGTCCGGGGCCTCAAAGAAAACTGTGGATTGAAAAGGAGGGACTCTGAAGAGCTGCATGTGAACTGGCAGAATCAAACCCCTTCAGCACACCTCAGGCCCTTTGAGATGGGTAAGGCCAAAGCAAGCAGGCAGTCAGAGAGAAAAAGGGAGCAGAAGACTGGTGGCTCCCTTCATGAAAGTGAGGACCCCACCGTGGCCTCACCAGGAAGCTGAAGGCACCAGAAGAACCAGGAGGATTGCAGTCCATGTTAGGCTCCGTGGCAGGCAGTGCACTGAGCACTGGTTGCTTTTTGCTCGGACACCTAAGGAAAGCAAGTGGGTGAGAGGAGAGTCAATACAAAGATGAATTCTTTTTTAATGCTAAATTATGTATTCAATATAGTGGTCTATATATTGGGAGTGTGTAGCTGCGTGGAAATAATCTTTTTCCTGAGCGATGGAAAATGAGTGGTGGAATATAGAGACAAAGAGGAAAACTGCAACTGCCTTTAAAATCTGGCTGGTCACACATAACACTGCAAAGTTTCGGTTCATTCTGTTGCTTAGAAGTTAATTGGCTGTGCAGGAGTAGGAAGGTTTGTGTGGGCGAGGTAATTAAAACAGTATTAGCCAAAGAAAACTTGGCCCGCTGAACAGCTGTGGTGACTAAATTAAGGGCAGGACATAAGATTGCTACAAAGAGAAAACAGCTTGTGCATAGAAATTGGATTTCAGAGGTCATGTAATGTGAGTGAGAAGAGAGGCAACTAACCAGCTTCCAACTTACCAGAGGAAGTGACAAGTCGAACTTGGGAGCTGACGGCTCCCTCTCCCCCTTCACTGAGCGCCCGCACCTCGATGACATAAGTGCCTCCCTCTGGCAGTGAGAGCATGGTTGAAGGGTTAATGGTTCTTGTCACCTGGTTGTGGCCTCTGCCCTCCTGTTTCAGTAACACCTGCATTACATATGCACATTGAAGGTTTACTTCACTTTTTTTTCGTATATCACACTAAAAGTGCATTCAGACCCCTATGAAAGAAAAAATGGTCAAATAAGCTAAGTGTATTTGCAGATATATTCTTATTTGTTACAAGACTAGGTCAGTAGAAATGCTGCAAGCCAGTTTTTATTAGAAAGTAGCAGTTTGAATGTAAACCCTGCTGAAGGTAATGGTTAATTCATTACACATAAGGAACTCTTATAATACCTATCGCATTTATTTAGTTGTGGATCATAGGTCATTTTTCAATCTTTTCGAAAGATACAGTCGGGGAAATAATTATTCGATCCTAATAATTATTCAACTTTTATGTAATGTGTTTTTCTGTTTTTGTTGATATCCCGTCTCTCTCCATTAAAATGAAACTACCATAAACATTAAAGACTGTTTATTTCTTTGTAAGTTAGCAAACATACGCATTCAGCAGGGCATCAAATAATTATTTGTCACAGTGTAAAAACTATAAATACGGCTACTCATGTGGAGACGAGGAGAGTTTGAGATCAATCTTTAGCAAAATCAAGGATAGAATACTTTGAATGGGAACTTTTCCTCCTTGCATTAACAGTTTACTGGATTTTATTTAACTGAACAATATAAGGATGGATCATTACCATGTACCCGATGACATCAGACTCATTGTCTTTTGCCTTCACTGGGTCCCAGCTTAAAGACACGTTGTTGCCCTCCTGAAGCCAGTGAAGGTTGGCTGGTGGCTGAGCAGGAGCTATGGATATAACACAACACCCAAAGTCCATATTCAAAAAGACTTTAAAAGAGAGCTTCAGCCAACTAGGTCAATTACTACACTTTCTACAGGCAAGCAAACTTAACAAGTAGCCTGTATTCCATATATAGTATTATGAGATTAGTGTCAGTGCTGTACTCACGGGGTTTCCTGGTCTTGGCTGTGACAGCAGTACTGGCAGGACCTTGGCCAATGCTGTTGAAGCCTTTTACTGTAATGGCATACACACTGTTCCCCTCTAATCCTGTCAAGACCATCGATGTCTCATTTTTTACAGTTTGTTGTTTTTTTCCTGACTCCTCCAGCTCCATGTCCTTCCAGTAGCTGACCTGTTAATAGAAATTAAGGACAGAAAAATGCAAGAAGGCGAACGTTTTACAAAATGTCACATACCACAAGTGTGCAAAGAAACAATCACAGACATAATTTATACAAACCTCATATCCTCTTGGTTTTCCAGGACCAGGCGTGGGCGATTTCCAAGTCACTCTAATTTCTGAGGAAGAAATGCCGTAAGCTTTCACATCAGACGGCGCTTCCCTTGGCTCTGTAAAACAAGTCAAAACAGTGAAGATCTAATGGAGAAAAGAACTCCCCCTCTGCCTTTAAAATTCATACAACCATGAATATTAACTTACCCCCCTCAGCAGAGTGGATGATGACAACTTTGCTAAATGGCCCATCTCCCTTATTGTTGTACACACCAACCTTCACTTCAAAGGGGGTAAGAGGAGGGAAGGTCTCGTCCCTGTATTTGTACATCGTAGAGTCTGCGGAAGTCACCATCTTCTCCTTCCACCCTCGTGTCCCGTTGGCACGAAATGCAACAATATACCCAAAACCCTCACCATTTTGGAACTCCTCAGATACAGGCTGAAAACACAGAAAGAGGAGAATCAGTCACCATGGAGTGTATTTCACTGGTATAAGAATACAAAAGCAGCTCAGCAGCACTTAAACTCTTTGACTGAAAGTGCATCATTTGCACAATTTCCAATCTGGACAGCTTCATCAGTGAAAGCAAGGATCTCATTGAATGAAAAAAAAAAGTTTTTCCTCTGCGGTAATCCCGTTTAACCAGCTTTCAATTTCCTACCCATTTACTGCAACTGTCTGCCAGTATTAATAAAGATGCAGTCAGTCTTGAGCAATGGAAACAAATCATATCTGGCTCAGTTGTGCCCATTATGTAGCTATTTATCTTTCCATGTCTGACAGGAGGATTTTGGGGACACCAGTTTCCAGTGATTATCTGTGGTTTTCCTGTAGTGGTGAAACTGGGAAGTGTCTTCCACAGCTGCTCTCTACTTAATCAAATCAAGTGCCAATTTATTAAGTGAGCTAGAATCTAATTAAAATATGAGCTGCAGGGATTAAATCTTTGGCTAAATTTAACAAATGACAAACACCTGTACACCTGTTTTTGGCAAAGACTATGCAGCATTTGCTGTAATGTGTTGATTTGCATAAGCTTCAGAGTGATACAGTCCCCTGAAGGTATCACCCACATTAGCTGTCTAGTCTGTAGGGGGATTGCGCGGGAATACAGATGTAGTTCACATTTCATTCGACAATGACCAAATCACCGTGACTGCCTAATTACAGGGATGATCAGTGGAAATGAATTAGCTTCCATCAAAATTATTCTCACGGCTGGCAATGATTCGAAAGAGATGCCAAGGAACACAGGTCTTTACAAAACAGCGTGAACAAATTAGCTAGTTAAGTTCAGAAAGACTTTGGGATGTGAGATAGTCACAGATAAGTGTGGACACAGTTTGAACTGAGGTAAGTCTTAAGGCTCAGTGATGGGGACTATGGAGGCATCACTAATGGTCCTCCCTTTGGCTACAAGTGTAAAAGCAGTCTCTCGCAGTCGCCTCTAATGAGATGGCTGAATGAAGCTGCAGAGACTGTTTAGTCATTCATCCTGCTTAATAACCCTGCCCACCATGGCTGTCCAGGCTCTGACAACTTTCCACAGATGATTGGAAAGGCGGAACTGCCATGCGCTCACATGCCCTGACTGCCAAAAAGGGCTAACATTCCTGCTCCGTCTCCTCTAATATCCATCTCCATTGATCACTGACAGAGTCTTGATTTATTTCCAAAAGCATTTAGCAGAAGCAAGAATAAATAGGGTAGAGCTAAAACTACTTAAAATGCCAAGAACCAGAAGGAGGCTACTGTATCAAAGTGAAGTGTCTCAGCATTGTGCTGCGATTCTCTCGAAAACTGACACACTTCCTGATGGGTGACCAATTCTTGTACCTCAAAATTGGCAGAGAGAAAATATAATTCTTGAAGAAGCACTTTAATTTTTCACTGTTGTAGGCTCGCTACTTCACAACTGACTTGATCTGACTGGAAAAAATGTGTGAATGAAAACAAATGAGGAGACTGAATAATGTTCGCTCTCACTTTTATGCTGAGCCACTCGTGGAAGAAACTAATTCTTCAGATCATGGATGTGCGTGAGCGAAAGTCACAGCTATAAACCTTATGAGGAGAATCGTGAGCAAGAAATTGTTGTTTATAATTATTTAAATTCACGCATGGCTCATAAGGGCTCTTTATTAGGCATTTGTGTCGTACCAAGCATCAATCGTTATTTTATGAGCTTTAAGCGTCCCTCAACGTGGGGCGCTATGTTATTTATAAGATGGATGTCATTGTGCTATACTAGCCAAGCTAATGACACTCTTGAGTTATAAATAGGAAATGGTCTACCACCAAACAGCATCCCATCTGGAACGGACATTATCCCCCATAATGTGCCATGGAGGTGCACATCTCCTGATGTGAAGGTTATCTTCCCAGTGGCAGTTGGGCTCCCATACTTAATAACTACAAGAATAACTGTCAGTTGCCTCTACATCTGTTCACTGGTCCCCTGTTAATGTATCCTTCAACTGATCTCAATTGCAAATTCTCAGTTCTGCTCATAGCAATTCAGTAGCTGCATTGCCCTGAATCTGGCTGAGAGCCAGGCTGTCCACTTGGAAATGGTTCATGCTAATATCCCGCTTACTTGTTGTGAAACTTATTATATTTTCTACAACTATTGTAGCTTGAGATTACAAACAGATTTTCATAAACACCTCCGGATTTAGAGAGAATGACGCTGAGAGTCAAGGTTAATCTTTACTGCGCCTCTCTGGTGGGACCAAATTTTAAATTCAGTACATCTTAATCACTTGCCAGGCTGATGTAGCTCTGTGTAGTAAACGGCCCAGCTGGCCGTCTTTGAACCATGTCAGCAATTTTTGCAATTATCACCAAGTTGTGCCCTCTAATTTTAAGATGCGGGATGTTTAAGCAGATTTCAATATACTAAATTAGAACCTTGTTTAAAATGCAATGAGCTATGATCTTGAGCTAAAGCTCGGCCATTCTCAATAATAAGCTTGTAGTTTTTATCTCCCTGGTAATATCGCCACAGCTCCCAACACATCATGTATACATGTTGAAATGCAGAGCCATTTATAACCACAACCTGCACATGTGCTGGAAATGACTGTAGACAGATGTTTAGTCTGTTATCTCGTGTATGTTCTGCCTTTGTACAACAGCCAGTTCAACGGTTGGTCCTGAGGAAAACTGTTCTGTCCCAGTGGACCAATGACTTTCCATATCTGAGTATAAATTCAATGAAAGTCAGAGAAAATCATCCAGTATATCACAGCAGATGGGTCTCCCACGTCTCTGTGTCTAAAATGGAAAAAGGTCACTTTGCCCTAATGATGAATGTTCACCTGAGCCCCTCACAACTCACATGGCATCCTATGTGATATACCCCCCTAGGAAAGGCAAGGGAGATAATGTGCATCTCCCTTGCCTTTCCTAACAAAAGGGTCAGTGCTGCCTTGGAGTTCAGTGCATCACCACCTGGGTTATTTTATCTTTGTTTCTACAGCTGAGGAACTTTCCAGAATGTGGTGCAGACTGCTGTGTTTGTTGGAAATGACAGCTGCAGTAAGTTACAGTAACAAAGAAGTAAAGAACTTCTTTTCAATCAGCAACACACCGAGGGCCCAAGCTTCAAGAACTTTTGAGTTTAGGGTGTGAAAAGTGCACTTTGGTCTGCTTTTGACCACCTACACCTGACACAGCTGATGAGAAAGAATTCTGTAGTGCTACAGCTTGTGTCATGGCCAGTATAGTTAAATGTGGTTTACCTCTTTGTTTCTGGTGCTCAATAAAAAATTAGATCATCTTACAGTCATGTCTTCTCTATGCAACAGTGCACAATTTTATTTGCTTTGCAAATCATTCCCACTGTAGTGCCACATGTAGAATGGAAGTAGAAATAAAAGTGTATTCTTATATAAAAAAAAATATAACTTAGGGTTGTCAAAATTCATTTTCTTCTTTTTAGGAAAATTTTAAATTTTTTTCCAAAACATCACTGCAAGCAAGCATACAGACTATATACACCTGGACTGTAATTAGAACTGCACACCTCCAGGTGTTACTGTGGCCAGACATGTTCAGAAGAAGATGGAGTGTGCAGCTGTTTTCCCTGGTTGCCCGGTGTTGTGAATGGAGACACACGGGGGAAACTGACATGAATGGTTTGTTTTGAGGAAATTATCAGTGGAGAAATAATTTTTAACGGATCTACATTTTTTCAAGAGACTTCATGTGCGAACCCGTAACAATCTGTCAAGAACACGGCCGATTACTTGCAGTAGAATAATTAATCAAAATGAAAAGGTTGGTGAACATAAAAAAACAGGTTTGGGTATTTTGCAACCGTCAGGTGTTTGATTAATAACTCTTGGAGTGAATGCCTGTATTTGTGGCTTGACATTGGGAAACACTGCTTGTTAGAAACTGTATAACGTGTACACACAGAAGGTGTAGTGGGCCAATAAAAGCAACAATGCCATGACAAGAAACTGTATGTGTTATTTTTGTGATGTGCTGAAAGTGGACAGATGAACAACGAATGAATAATTCAGGTTTCAGGAGCTTTGTATTTCACAAAAGGAAACCATAAAAACTTATGTGAACTCGACCCTTGCGCTCTCAGGAGGTAAGCCTTGATTGTGGGCAAAACACACTCATTTTTGACACCATTCTTGGTAGTTGGCCACTGTATCCACTCTATCAACTCATTATTGAGTTGTCTCCTGAAGTCACAAACAGCTAGAACTGATGAAGTAACCTCATTGTTTTCAAGTTCATCCTCCAACTTATGCCAACATGTAAATAGAGCCCTGCTGTTTATGAACTATGGCCTTTGCACACTGTCTACAGACATTTTAATTGTGGAAGTTTTAAGTGAGTAGAAAATGTCTAATGAGGTATATTTGTGCACTACATTTTCACTACAGTTTTCTCTGATACCTACAGTACTGTGATAAAGCTGAGTCACCCCTCATCTTGTTACCATTTTGCTTCCAAGAAGCCAGAATTTCTTGTAAAGTTAAGTGGTTTTTACTTTCAAAGTTTTTCTTTGGACATTGGCTGCTTTTTCCATCATTTTAGGCCCAGTCCTTGTATCTGAACATTTTAAGAGGAATGCTTTACTTTTTTGGTTAAGCACTGACCTATGTTGTGTTATATGACCTTATATATTCAACCACAGAAAAGTCACCTGAGTCAAAAGATAAACCAGTTCTGTGTCTACACATTCTGTAGCAAAAACAACATATCCATGTACGTTAGCACATTTCCAATTTTTCCAAGGAAAATATAAAGAAATGAGAGGTGACTCTCCACTTTTGCACAGTGCTGTATCCCAAACTTGGTTCTTACAAAAGGAAATGTAAAACCTTGTATTAGCAGGATAGTGTAATCACAGGTGCTATTAATTTGTTCTATACAAAAGTCACAACTTCTCTAAGATCTCATTTTATTTTTTCGAGCTGCTGAAACTTTTGTCCATGTGTTAATTAGATCTCACGCTGATGGTTCTGGGAATAGCATGACAATCAAATGCAAGTCCCTAAAAACACACCGAGCGTTACTGCAGCTAGTCATCGCATCTCACCTCAAGTGAATGCAACTGACTGGAAACGAATGCAATCATCTGTGTATCGTGAAACTATCAGACCATTTCCTTCAAGCTTAGAACCACAAGGACTACCGTCATCCATCAACCATGCTTTATCCTCCTTAATAATGTCTGACAAGTATTCCCAGGAAGTGAAGTTTTTTAGGATGAGCAGCACATGCAGCTCATGTGATGGCAACATCTACATGATTATTAGATGATATGCATTTTTTCTTCTTCATAGTAGTCACTGTTAAACAGTGAATAAAGTCAGAAATGTAGTTTCAGGACTGATGTTTACAATAAACCTTCTTGCAGTGGGCTCGTTTTTACTCTCGGATTTCATTACTGATTCTCATCGTGCTGTTTCAGACGCGTCTAGGCGATGATAAATTTCCTTACACAGAGTCCCATTATCACATTTTTAATCCTAGTGAGTAATACTTCCTCAAGTTAAATGATGAATATTTACAGGCTATAGATGTCTTCTTATGTTTACTCATGTAAATGATCCTAAAAATAATCATCATGATGTGCCTTTATGCATGTGGGTTTCCACTACCAGAGGCACTGCTTTGTTTTACAGGGTCACAGGAGAGAACGAGAGGCACTATTTTATGAATCCAGAGAATAAAAGTAAACTCGGAGATAAGATAATAAAAACGGTATTAATATTTCTAAATCCTTTTGGGGTTACATTTATCATCAGGGTAACTTTGACTTGCACTGATTATTGCAGTCATTATTCCTTCTTCTTCTATCTTCAATCTGGCCTCAAGACATTGACAAGCTTTTTTATAAGATTCTGTAAAAACAAGAGTATGTTTATATATTTAGCATCTTGAATTTCAAAGAAAAACTCTTCTATATGTTATTTATATGCTATATCTGCTAATCATTATACGGTCTCAGAGGAATTCCAATGTTTGGATCTTGTGCTTGTGAGAAGTATTATTTTTAATTTAAGGGATTTGCCTTTAACACATTTAATTCAATCGTTTTTTTGCACATTGTCAAACTTGAGTGAATTGGACAGAAAACCTACCTCCCACGAGATGACCAGTTCATGTCTGCGCCCATTTCCTCCACTAACATTTGATGGTGCCACTGATGGGACTGTGGAAAACAGAGAGGTTAACACTGACTACAAAATCTCCTTTTTTAAAACTATGGTCAAAGCATCAGAAAACAGCAAAAACTACCTTATTTGGTGGCTATGCCTTCACTGAAACATCTGTCAATCAAAGTGAGGGCTATTGTAGGTTTCCAGTGCTGTGTTTTGAACTGGAACCTATTTGTTGACATTTAGATCACGTATTGTAACTTTGGGATGGATTACTACAACTGTGTGTAGATACAGCAATTAGTCTGTTAATTACGCTGAAGAGATGGGACAGATTAAATAAGCCACTTTGAAATGACCACTGACCTTTATAATTATTGCATTTTGTAGACGGAAAATGAGCAGTTAGTGAAGCAGCACAGTGAATTTTTGCTCACCGTAAATGCTATATTCTGCTGTGTTGTTGCCTCGGGGCTTTAAAAGCCTGGCTGCTTTTACAGAAACACTAGACTTGTTGAAATTCACACAAGCAGCTTACTTTCAACGTCCTCCCCAATTAAAATAGAGTACATAAACAGTGGGAATACAACATGGTTCTGAAGTGGCATATGGGGGCAACAGCTAAGCTCTCCAACAGCAATAAGTTATCAACTGGATTTGAATTGACTATAATAAATATAATTGTGCTCTTACAGCTGATGTCTGTCAAAATCTGTATTACCTGCTTCTTTAGTTCTAACTCCTCTCGAAGGTGCACTAGGATCTCCGGTCCCAATTGCATTGGTGGCCACCACTCTAAATTCATATTCCACCCAGGGGTTGAGCTCCACAGCCATGGCTGACTCCATGTCTCCTGTCACTGGCTCTGGGTCTGCACACAAGAGTATTTCCTGTGTGTTTATTTATTCAGAACAACGTTGCAGCTATAGCACTTCAGTTTTCCTTATGTACAGTATATAATAGGTAAGTACCCTAAGTGCCAGCTTAGCGCTTTAAAGGTGTTTGCAGAAAGCACATTGAATAAATCAGTAAGGTATCATATACCTTTTACAAAATCCTCTCTAAAGAATAGCATAGCTTGCAATAAACAGAAATAAAATGCAACCAGGAGAGGCCAGAGGTTTTTTATGGCCAAACAATCAAAGGTTTTGACTTCAATCATGCAACTAAGCAGGTGTTTCACTGTGAAAAGCCACTGAAAGAGGCAAGAAGTGGCACAGATCTGGAGGAGCAACACAGCCTGGATTGTGGCCTACAGACATTTTTTTACAAAGCCTGATGACAAAGTCTACATATGACAACATACTGTGCATAACATGTCTTAAATCTAATCCTGTCAAACTGTAGGATGACATAAAAAAGGTCACAGTTTATGCCTGTGTGCAAAATCTGAGTGATGGGAGATTTTAACCTGCCTTTCAGTCAAAAGCTAGTGTGAACTGAGCCTACAAAAGATGTCTTTGTTCTTATGGACTGTACAACTTATTTATCATCCTCACAGATTCACTGTGACTTGTTATATTTTCACACCAGGTGGTGACGTTACACAATTTGCTTTAAAGGTGATACATGGCATTTTGATGCATGAACAACAGCTTAAAAGTGAAGGTGATTTCAATTTTTGCAGTTTCAGCAGAACAAACCAATGCAATTAAATTACATCCTCAGACTAAAGGAAAAAAAAATCTGATTTTATGAATGTATTTAGAATAGAATTACAAGGAGATAATGCAACTAATCTAGTTGCTTCAGCACTGCCATAATCAAGCGTTGTCAATATTGATCCTGCAATAACAAACAAACATTGACTGAAAGCATATCCATGTCACAAATGAACCAGAGGTCTCTAAAGCAGTGGAGCTTACACTCTTATCATTCACGGCGGCTCACAATGAGATCACTCTGTCAAGCAGGCTGCTCTCCAAACATGAGCTGATAACTCTGTTTGTAAGGAGTAGGAGCTAAAAACCCAATCCCCTTCATGCTAATCTTAACAAGTTCAACACTGACAATATATCAGAGAGACCTAATTGTGCTTTATCAAATTAAATGTAGTTGAACAGACATGATGTGAGAGGAGGGTATACAAAGTATGATTTATATATCTGTGGGGATGAATCATTATCACACCTTAAACTCTGCTATAATTATCACACGCCATATTAAGATGGATTACACACGATGCTTAGCAAGCCTTCATCCTTTAATGCTAAGTGATAGTGATTGATGGCTATTCCATGTAGTTACAGAAGAAAAGGATTCCTTTGTAAGCAGTGAAAGTGCATTTTTTACTAAATGAACATAGATCGATTTTATAATTCAAGCCCAAAAGGTTAATTTCCTACTTACTGCTGACATGACACTGACTAAAATTCACACCAGTGACATTTGATATGTGCTCAAATTACTTTCTGCTGAGCACCTCTGAACAATAGCTGAATTCAACTAGAAAATGACAGAAAACTGTGTTTCACGTTCTTTATTAAGACCGACTAGCTGTCGCACTACAGCACCAGCCTCAAAGACTGAAACAAACGGGCGCATCAGCCACATCTCCTCCTTCGCTTAGTGTCTGCAGCAAGATGAAGTGACTCTTGCTTAACACGCACAAGGTAAGGAGCAAAATGAAGTTACCCTTTTGAGAACAGTGTATGAGTGCAAGAGGGAAGGAAAATATGTTGTATTAGTTAAGTGTTCTTATTTATACTGTACAACTACTTGGTAAGAGGGTATTTTTTTAAAGCCATAAGCATTGTTGGGATATGACAGTGCTGTTTTGTTGGAAACTGCAGTTTCAAAAATTAGTCAATTCCAACAGACTCTCATTTTACCTTTACTGGAAAAAATAAGCATGTTTACAACTTGACATAAATGATCCCCATAGTTAATTTTAGCCTAAGACAACTTCATAGATATCGACTTTTAACATATCTTCTTGTGATTTGTTTAATTGTACAATTATACACGACAAGAGCATTTTTAAATCCTTTTAAAATTAAAAAATTTAAATATTTAATGTTACAGTTAGCTAAAAATGCACTTGCTAACCAGGTTATCTAGAAACAAATTCACCAACTTCCAAGGTGGAAGGAGAAAAGCACTAAGCCTGAAGGGATCAAACTTGAACACAGACAGTAAGCAGTCGTACACAGTTGTAAAGGTAAGTTCATCTGCATATTCATGACTCACACGGACAAGCAGATAAACTAGAACTAAAATACAGACGAGAGAAACTCGGACTGCACTGGAGTGACGTCATTCTCTGTTAGGCATAGCCTTCATTCAAACACTTGAATGAATGAAACAGTGAATACGATCAATTTGCTTCTTATTTATCCTATCCTATCTTATCCTATCCTATTCCTACTGTTAAAAATCTCACATGTCACAGGGCATCATGTTTTCATAGTTTGTTCTATACCAACTGTTTAAAATGAGGAATTCAAACTTTAATATAAGTAAGAGAAAATTGCCAAAGAAAATTGTATTTGTTTCTCTTGAAAACAGTAACTTTGATCTAGTTGGATTGATTCTCTATCTTGGTATAGAACTTTGGGCAGGATTACGACCTTTGTATATATCCTCACATTAACCTCCCAGATCTACAGGCTGCAATTTGCTCCTTATTGATTACCTGTTTTGACAGTTTGCCAACCTAATGAAAATGGGCTTCGGGCCTGTATATTATAAGTGCTGATAGGGCTGTGGTTGTCGACGCCACGTGTCCATGACAGAGTGGCTGTGGTGTCTGTGATCTCCTCCACTATCACCACTCCAGGTGGTCCGGGGGGGCCTGGTGGAAGAAAAAGGAGACACAGATTAAACATGTTTGAAAGTTTGAAAGAAAAATGCTTCTGAAATGGCCACGGAAAAAAGGAAAAAACAAAAATCAATCATCAATCTTTGCTGCTGTTTGAATCAATTTTTAAGCTGGCCCATTGTGATGTTTTCATTATGGGCTGTTACAATTAGATACACTAATGGATGCAACTGCGGAAGCATTAGGAGGGAGATGCAGCTGTGCGCGTATGGTGACAAAACCAGCTCCCTGTTGTAATCTTTACACAAACAGACACCAGACAAGAACACAACATACTAAACTGACTAAAGTGAAGCAGCATGCAGGTTGACACAGATTCATTGCCAAGGATTTGATGCTGATTAAGGGATAGTGACGCTTCTTTTTTTGGATTTTTGGAGGGAATTTGCCAGTTCTGCTCAGCGTGACTGGATGGTAGGCCTTCCTCTGTTTTAATACAGCTGAACATATGTTTACCTAAGTCTTCAGAGGTAAATGTATACTGCAACTAAAGCAAACATCTAAGGACTCTAGAGGGAACAGCTGTAAATGAAAAGGCAGGCAGGTGGCGCGCTCAGTGAAAATCAATCCACTGTGTCCCCCCAAAAGTGCCCATGAGAAAGCTACACTGCAAGGGCCATTTTTTTGCACTGTGGGATCCAAATAATTACTTTCATAGGCGTCTATCTGGAATGTTTGCCAGTGTTTGGGCAGTGAATGAGTTGATTTCTATTAGCTACAGCTGGTTAGCAGCTTAAGCTTTGACAGGTATTAGACAACTTACTGTTTATTTTATGTCCTTTCTTATTAATAGTATATGGTATTTAAATGTCGTATCTGTAGATGATGCAGATGCTTAAAATAACAATTTCAATTGTAGATGTTTTGTATCTTGGAAACAAAAATATTTTCATTATATATATATAAAAAACTGAAGTCTGCATGCAAATAACTACATCAACTCAAAATTAATGTGAAAGATGCATACTGGCCATTGCCAGTGAAAAATACCATTCTTTTTGCAGATGTGCAGTTGACAAGACAAATATCCACGTGATGTCCGGGGGATGCATTAGTGCTTCTCTACCATGTTTTATATTTTTTGTTATTAACTAATGCATTTCTTTTTGTTTTGTCAGCTGTAATGAAAACATATTAAACTGTGGCTCATAACTAGGGGTGCATATTAAATCACATATTTTACATACTCTGCTAATAATAGCACAGATAATAATTCATTTCCAGGGAGCTGTGTTGCAAATCACACCCCCCTTTTTCATCCCAAGTTACCTGTCTGATTGTTCACCATAGGTTTTCTAATAAAAGTGAAAAATGCACAATGTCAAATGAAAAAAAAGAAGAAGTAAAACAACGATAAACAAAACTTTTTTTGTTGTTGGGTTTTAGTGGAGTTTCTGTTCATAGTTCTCCCTTAGTAACTTTCTTTCAAACTAACTCCCCTCTGATTGGCTGGCTGTATACCTGAGATGACCATATTAATGACACAGCATCCATACTTAGTGACATCTTTACATATAAGAGTAGTAATTATTTTTTTAGCTGAAGGTTAAAAGGATGACTTCATTATTTGAAATTGTAAGTTTTTAATATTATCATCAACCATTGTAATTGTTTTATATGAGAGAAAATGAAACACATTCAAGGTTTCTTTAAACCCCAACACTAACAGTTTGAGTCTACCTGCACAGTATTCCAGTGACTATCACCAACTACTGATATTAAAGTATTGCCCAGTTATAATGCAGACAATTAAAAGGCAAACTTGACATAGATTTGCTTTCATTATAAATATTCCTGCCATCTCCCATGAAAACTCCTCAGGCAATGAGGCTTAAATAGTGTCACTCATAAAATGATGATTAGCCTGACAATGTGTTAATGTGTCATTACAACAGTCAAAAAAACAAAAAGCCCAGAACTTGCATGGGCAATTTTCAGCAACAATCAAAAAATAACCAAAGCATTTGATCACTAGACATTTCAGTCAATCTATTTAACAGCACATAGCAAACCTGTTCATGCAGATGCAACATCTGTTGAGGACATTCACCATGATAATGTAAAATTAGTAGAAATGATCAAAAAGGGGCAATAATGTGGAAGTAGTCTTGGCGCAATTGTCCCCAGCAGGAGCAAATCTCTAATGATCACTGTAATTAACCAACTTCCCAGATGAGCTGCACTTGTAACAAATTGGGCTAATTTAATAGATTCCCAGAAATTGTTAACATTATTTCAGAGAATTACTAACAGCTTTAAAGCACTGGCTCACTAAATTTGAAAGTCTGTCTTGGGCCCACATGTGCCCATATGTTCACCGAGATAGTTTTTCATTGTGTCAATGTTCCTGTTCACCTAAAAGCTAGCCAAGTGGCACAGTGACTTGGACTAAATTCTCCAAGAGTGTGCAATACGTTAATTCTGTACTGCAGTTGTGGATTAGTTCAAGAGAAGCAGTAAGTCACCAGCAATAAAGAGCGGGCAAGACGTCACAGTGTACTGCCAGATAACAAGCTTACCTCGCACAAGAAGTTCTGCCTCTGCAAATACAGTGTCAGCACTGGTCTGGGCTCTGCACCCGTACTTCCCAGCATGCTTCAACAAAATGTTCCTAATCATCAGATCCACTGTTGAAGACTGCTGCAATTGGGAAAGGAAAGCATTAAAAAGTTAGGTATTAGGCAAGCCTAAATGTGCTCGACACAAAAAGTGTGATTCCTTTACATCTTGTAGAGGCTCATGTGGCTTGAAAAATTCCTGTTTAATTCAGGTGCTTGCTTGGTGCTACATTCTTCAGCTACCCGTATTTTCTCTCTGCTGAAATGAGAAAAGCCTAAGGCAAGACTGGGAATAATTCAAAGTCTACAGGCAGCTGTTTAGCAGGAAACCTGATTAAAATTACAAACCATGCATCAGCCAGGCTTCTGTTGTGCCTGTAAAGAATTGTCACTGCAAATACTTCCTCCCTAGAGGACAGGTTGTAGCAGAGGACATATCAGGGCAGATGTGATTTTAACATCCTCTGTTGATAAAGGAATAGTGACATAAACAGGACTCCCTGCTAGGAGCTTGCTGATTTGTTTTCAACTTTAACATTTTATGGTTGGTCACAATTATGGTGACCAATTATTTTTTTGCAGAGAGGAAAAAAAGCACCTCTGAAAAAACACAAAACTAAATTAACTTGTATAAAAATGTTGCACCTTGAGGCAGAAAATTATATATTGATCTATTGATCATCAATTGATCTGCTGGTCCTAAACAAACAAGTGAAACATAGAGGTCAGAAGCGGTCCAGCAAAAATAACAAAGATAAATAGGAAGAAGGTGAAAAGACAAGGTTAGCGAAACAGTCCTGTAGCTGGGCAAAGGCAAAGGTTAAATTTCTTTCTGTGTACATTCTGCTTTTGCTGGTACATCGCATGTAAAGGATCATTGATCCTGTATACCCTGGTCAATTCTAGAGGATAAAAGTCAAAGAGAAGATACTGTTCTATATTAACTCTGGACGGGAATAACTATCGTGTACTTGTTGTGAACAGAATCTTAGACTTTGCCATAACCAAGCCAAGCTTGTCAGCTTTGAAGAAAAGCTGACAATAGCCTTACCTCTCATACTAAATCACTGGTGACCCTGATAAACCTTCAAAGCTGAGCCAGTATGAGTCAGTGTCTCATTTTCACAGTTCACAGGTGAAATTCAAAACAAAAGGACTGTCTTTGATATACATAAATGGGTTATTTATTGACTCGCTTTGATGACACCACAAGGCTGTCTGACCTTTGGCTGATTCTTTTTCAGATGTAACAAGTGTTCGGTTCAGTAAGAATACTGGTAGGAAAATTAATTTAAATCGGTTGGTCGACAGGCTCAATGAATGTGGAAAAAAATAGAACAAATTAAACAAAAGGAAAAAAAGCCTTCTGTTTACACAGAACATATGGATAGTCATGCAGATAATTAGATAGACAGAGATAAATAGTTAGATAGGAACAAAAGCAAATATGTTAAAATTGCTGTTAATAGTACTATTGCTCTTACTCTGGCTCTTACTGTTTGGATGTATTCAAAGTGGCCACCGTCATACTGAAAGTTGATTGGTTTCTGGTTGAAGAACCACTGGAAAGCCACATCCAATGACGTGTCATGTGTCGCCTTGCAGCTCAGCACCACACTCTCCCCGACAGTCACCTCCACTCTGCTCGGGCTAAGCACCACACGCATGGCCTCTGAAAGCACAAAGCTGCTGCACTGTCACCTCAGGCTAACGGAAGGCAGCGCATTTAACTGTGACATCAGAGGCAGAGCAATCACGGGAACTCAAGCCTAACCTGGGCAAAAACACTCACCTTTGTCAGATAAATATCCCGGTTAGCTCTGTTCTAAACTGTGCACAGTGCAGCTATGAGACATACTATTACACTGCTAGAGTGTGTCCTTGTAATATGATTCTTGAATGTGAGAGGCCTTCTTCACGGCTGAGCAAGCACAATAAATTCCCTGGCACCCGAGCAAAGGTGGGGAGGAAAAAATGACATTGGGGACTGTTTACTGGTGGCCGACTTGTGCTAATTTGGCAGAAAATAAAGGCCTTCAGGGCATCACTTACCTTTTACCCACAGTATGGCAGTCATCTCTGCCGAGCCCAACTGATTCTCTGCCCGGCACACATAGTTCCCCTCATCCGCTCGGCTGGAGTTAACAATTTTCAGAGTGTTGTTCCGTAACAGCATAATCCTATAAGAAAGGACACAAAAATCAATACTGGTATGAGAAGCAAATTCACATTCAAACAACAAGTTCAAGCATGAGGTTATATGTTTTAGGGTTGTTCGGGTTACAAGAATAGTAACATTCACTATCGGTAAGAGCATATGCAATCTCATGAGATATGCTTAGTTAGTATGCTAAGTTAGTAGCACTGGATCCAACATCTCAAAGTTGTTTATATAACTCGATTTCAACAAACTATGAAAATAAACACATGAAATAAAGATTAATCATAGTAAAAATGTGAAAATGAATTTGATTTTTTGATACCGCTAAATAGCTCTACCATGCACAGGATTAAAGGGAAATGCTTTTAAAGATAATGAGGACAAGGTTTTGATGTCAAGAACAGAGAAAGTTATTTCTCTGACTTTCAATTTCACTACAATGCTTTGCTATATTTAATCTTTAAAAGAACACAATCAGCTGCAATTTATTCTAATTGCAGAATAATTTAAAAGTCACTGATGAAACATTTCAGTACAAAATCTGCAGAGAACACTACACAAAGTAAAATAATAAGAATAGATGACAAGATTCTTTGTTAGGTATACATAAACAGTGCATTCATCTTACAGACTGCTCATTGTAGCGCCAGAGAAACCTTAAATGTTCATTTTATGTATCTAAAGCAGATATACATGTCGCCAAGCTGCCCTCCTTAAATACACACCGGAGACACAAAAAGAAACAGCCACAATCCCACAGCTTTCCCTTCTCCAGTTGAAGGACAATAGTAATTAGGGTTTAACATTTTGTTCTGAGTTGTAAATAACAGCTGGAAAATGAATTGCTTGACATAAGATAGTTGTGGCTGTAACTATATACAACAGGCCTGAAAGCAGGTGTGTGAGCAGATGGCTATAGAGCAGGAGTCATGTTAAAGTATGGTATTGTGACCATGTTGTGAGGGCAAACCGATTCCTTTGCAATGTTTATATTATGTCTAATTTTAAATGGGGTGGTGGTTAATACTTTGAAAGTATTGTCAGTTTTGTTTTTTTCTAATTCTTGCCTTTGAGGCAAGATATATAAAAGCGTATGAACTCGCACCATTGCAACTGAGGCGCATCCACATACTTTTTCTTTTTAATTAGAAAATTAATTTCACTCGTCAAAAATAACAAGGGGGTGTGAGGTTTTCCGGTCTTTTGCCGTAATTTAATTCACATTATTTGGCATTCACATTTACAACACTAAGCACTTTCATCATGGGCAAGGTGATTAAAATTGGCAAGGGGATCTTCACGAGGGCGTGACTAAAAATCTTGCCACACATACACGATTCTTTGGCAATCTGCAGCCAGGAGACATTTTTCAAATTAGCGGAAATTTTTTTTACATCTGACAAGGACACTGAGGCAGAAAGGACAAGATAGGGAATGCTGGGTAAACAGAATATGTGATGTAAACATAAGAAGATCACAGCTAAACTATAGCATTTGAAAACTTTTTTATTTCATCTAAAGAAAGATCTCTGAAGTGAAATAAAACAGATTGCAACAATATACTCATTTACATATGAAATTAGTAACCTGTTTAAATTATTTGTGGAAAACATTTTGCAATAATAAAAAATGGTTAAATTATGCTCTTCCTGATTGGCTCTCAAACAAAGTGTTTGTAGATTTCAAATGAGTCTGCCATGTACTTTCAAACTAATAGGATTAATACTTTCTATTTAAGAGACAAAAGCCCTGAACATTAGTGGAAATCCATGTTAATTACAAACCTTCATTAAGTCAGCACAGCTGTCAATGCCAGATAAACGTGACGCTCGATTCCTCCCGGTCTTTCATGAATAGGACGTCTCTACACCCATAAACTCTTTACTATTGGTAATGGCAGAAAATCCTTACAGGAGTCACTCTGACCAAGACCTGCAAACGCATATCTCCTCGTCTCTATTTTGGATTTTTCAGATAGAAATCGTCCTCTCACAAGGTTGATCTCCATTTGAACAGCACCTCCCACAAACACACAATTACCCGCTTAACCTACTATAGCAACCTTAAGTTGCAATGCATAAGATGTCAAATTGTAATTGGATCTGACTCTGTGGTTATCAAAACACTGAATATCTTAAGAGAAAATCTATAAGAAAATGTGAAACACTGATTGTAGCGCTTATAAAGAAAAAAAACAACAACACCTCACAAATATAAAGATCTCACTTTATAGTGAATTATATATTACTAGGAGGGGAGAGATTAGCAATTTCAGACAGTTTATTTGAAGTTAGATATTAAACAAGATTAAGGTTGTGTTGTGATATGAAAAACATCTGCAAAGGTTTGACAAAAACCTTATAGTCATTAATCACGACCCATCCATCAGTTGCAAGAAAAATGTCGAAAAGAACCCTATGAAGACTATTTTAAATTTAATCGAAAAGGAAATAAATAGCACAAACTTCCACTAACCTCTGAAATGATCCTGATAAACTAATCCCTGAATATTCTTCCACCTGTTAGAGAAAGGAAGATTTGTCCCTGCCTGTTTGAAGGAGCCACATACTGAGGATCTGATTATCCACTGGCTGTCCTTGCTGTGAGGCTGTTCAACAGACTGCTGAATCTTGGCCGATAAACAAAGGTTCCATTCTCTCACTCAAAACTTGAGATGCTCAGCCATGACTGATAATTTCAGCGGCATCGCTCAGTTTGATTGATAGACCCGCGCCTTGCTCAGCCCCCTCTAGGTGCAATGGAGAGATGTTTCTCATAAAAGATGATGCATCAAACTGCATGTGAATTCCAAATGCAATTGTGTGGTCTAAATTGTCAGCATCCTTGAGAAGGAGGTGGGGTTGAGTATGAGTCTCCAGAGCTTTGCCAGTACCTAAGGTGTTTTATTTTAGCAGTGACACTTTATTTCAGTTACAGTAATGAAACTGTGATGTGTTACAACAAGACATGTAGACAATTCCTCAAGGGCCTGAGCTCCAATGATAACAGTGGAATTTATGCCATAAAACTAGGATGAATAACAATATAAAGATATCGAGGGAGACAAACTTTTCATGACTTCATACATATTTTACAGAGCAATTAACTTTCTCTCATAATATTTTATTCTCTAAACTGTACAGATGAACTAAAAATTGGATTCTATTACAAAAAAGAGCTGCGGCACTGTAAATCTACAACTATTCAAAGAAAATGTATGCTACCTCTCCTAGTGATAAAAGTGGAAATGATTCCTTTGTCAAGTCTATAAGATTTTTTTCCAAACACTGAAACAATTCTAACAACATATTATTATACAGGATGCTATATTTAAGGTAGATTATGTGTTTTACATGTTTATCCTAGTTTTTACACAAATACTTGTACTAGTATTATCTTAGGCTTGTGGTGATATATTGTTCAAAAGTAAAAATGATAATTAAGAGTAGAGATCTATCCTACTGATAGACACGCCTGTAGCACTGAGCCACTGTACACAGTGCACACGACATGTATCTACAGTGTTTTTTGAAAACAACCATATCACACCATACACCGTGTGGGACATATGTCGCATTTCTAAGTTTAATATGATGACGCACACATTACACACTCAAATATCCTAAGCAGAACTTTTAGCTCTGAGGTTCTTGCAAGTTGCATGCAAAGGGATAAATGAACAAAAACAATTTAAAAACTCCATGCATTCTAATAAACAAAATCAAAATAAGATATCCAGCATGTTAAAAGTTACTTTCATTTGAGAGTGGTCATGTTTGTACCTTTTATTTGGTATTATCCTCCGGTCTCCTCTCTTCCATGTTATCCGTGGTTTGGGTGATGCCTTTGGTTTGCAATCTAATGACACATCTTTTCCAAGTGTGGCTATGACCCGTATTGGATTGGGGACAAAGACAGGTGCTGATGCTGTTTAAGAAAAACAAGATGCGCATATTACTTTATATGATTTATAAAGTATATCGACATATTTCTTTAATAAAGATTCACTACTTTAAGTGCTTATTTTAAGGGATATTTGATCATGGATGTAGCTTTAAAACAATCTATGAATCAAATGACTTCTAATAAAATGCAGTATTACCATCTTCTACCAGAATGTAAGCCCCCACTTACAGCAAAATTCCACACAAGCTAGTTGAACAATGTGTTCAGTGGAAATTTGGATCCTTGTTTTATTTTATTTCATCTGAAACTGTTTTCAAATTCACCTGCTTTCTTAAGAAATAAAACTAAACAAAACAAAACAAAAAAACCATATACCTGATGCTTATTGCTGTTTTAATTACTGTGCGATTGCTAAAACTTAAAAAAATTAAAAGCATAATGCATGTTCTGACTTTTCAGCTGTGGCATTTCAAAGTAATTATTTTAAAAATGCTAGAGGGTTCAGGCTGGCACATCATGACTCAAAACACTGTGTTAATCGAAATATACTGCAAATAACTACAATTTTCATAACAAGTATTACAAGGAGAGCTTTTATGCATAAATGTATTCTTTTATTTACTGTGAAATGAGCCACTTTGGCTATGTATTTACACACACATGTACATATATATATATACATATATATATATATATATATAATATAATATATGCCTATATATATAATATAAATTAAGCAATAATTTTGTGCCAGGCAAATTAAGCAATAATTTTGCTTCAGGCATTAACGTTGTGGTGCTGGCATATAGCTTAGTTACAAATCAAGGCCATCTACAGGCTACAGGGCTTAGTCAACTGTGATTATTCAAATTCTGAATGATGCTTCATAGGTGACATTATACACAATGACAATTCAATCCCATCTGTAGCTACAGGCTGACCCCCTCTCTCCCTGTAACACTTGTGTCTTTGAGCCTCAGTAGCTGTCTGAGTGGCAGAGGTCCCTCTAGACATGAAAGTAGCAGAAAACAGAGCAGTTGCTGTGCGTATTTGTTTTAATCAAAATAAGAGCAGGCCTACAGCTGCTGGTGGCAGTACCCGTATTACTTCACCCGCCACGCTCCCATAAGAGCTGGATCTAGGACAAGATCACAGACGTGAGGGCAGCCGCTGCCCCCACATAGCCTCTAGTGATCGCTCATCTGCAGGCTGTTATTAGTCATGTAATCTGTCCTGATAGTGTTTGCTTGTGGACATCTCCACAGAGCACAGGTCACCAGGAAGATGTGCCTGGGGGTTATAGTTATGAAAACATTCGTCAACAGTCTCTAAATATCACCAGTGTGACTCTGTCTCCAAGGAGGGCAAAAGCACCTCCTCGTCAGCACAGATAAAACTTATTAAAAACCAGAACTTTTGGTTCTTGCAGGCAAGCCTTTGAATTTAAATCAACTGAGCAGTGATTAGTACAAAACCAGTATAAAACAATCTTTTAAATATTGGGCAAAAAAACCATATCTACTTGCAGTAAGATTTTCAAAATGCCACAGACTTGCCTTCAAAAAAGGGCAAGCCATACAGACAGTAAATCAAACTGTCCCTCAGGGAAACATGAAAGGGGAATGGGTGTCACAGATGTGTCCCAGTATAGAAAATGACAGGGAGAAAATAGTGCATCAAGACAGAACAGTGGACAGCTATTCAGTATGACTGTTATGTTTTTTCCCCAGAAGCCTCAAGAAAGAACACAGCTTCTTTGGCCTTTAATGTCATTAAAGTGCTTCTGATGGAGGTTTTGTTATGTACAAAAAACCAAACCAACAACAAGAAAAGATACATATACTCTGTTAGAAATAATGTGAAAACTTCACCATCAATATATAGACCGTGTAGGCTGATATATTAATGATTATAAGTGATTATTAAGTGATAATAGTAATGACTGACTAATAAATGGCCGATGAAAGTCATGTCCGGATCGAAGATTTGTTTTCCTAAGTAATGGGAGAAGTAATGTAGTCTGGGCTTTGATGACAAACGATAGAGCGAAGATAAGATTCTAATGGAGTCATTAAACTCCATCAAAGAAACCATTGATGTCTTCCTCTTAGTGTTTGCTCCCATTAGTATAAATCTATACCTACAAGTCATTGGTTTTTGTTCTCAGAATAAGGTAGAACTGTTCAGGACTCTCCTAAGCTTAATGCTTGCAGACACCACACTGAATATAACTATAAGAGGCCTTCTTTTATTCATGCCGCCCACCGCCTGGGTTAAATCAGGGACCATTGATTGGCAATCAGCACATCTCACAGTTCAGTGTTCTCCGCTTGCATTTCAGCAACCCGCCCTTACCTATCATGTAGTACCTTATTCAACTGTCAATACTGAATGTCTGCAATTTATTCTTTGCAGACATTCAGTAAAACAATATGCAGAAAGGAAAAGTAACATAATTAAAGTAATTCACACCAATTCTTTCTGTTTTTGACACATTCTTTTGCCCAACTTAAATCCATTTAGCAGATACCTAAAATCTGGAGTTCAGCATTAGAGTAGATGGCCGCATATTTGTTTTCTGCAACACACTGGTACATTCCTGAGTCCGCCTGCTGCACTTTGTGAATGGTCAGTTCCCCATTCACTATTTCAAGTCGACCCTGGAACAAGAAAAAAAAGAATAAAGGAATATCCCTCCTGGATGCGGAGATAATTTGCAGGATTGTACTGCATATAGTCGGTGTGAAGATTCACAAGGATAATTCAGATGTTCCATAGAGCAAAAGAAAAGGTACTGTGAAGTAAAATGGGTACCTGTGATGTCAAGGGCAAACCATTACGAAGCCAGCGATAGGTGGGCCGGGGCCTCCCAGTGGCCTTGCACTCCCATTGGAGCTTCTCTCCACTATCCATCTGAGTATCATTAATCATTCTGACCCACTGCGGGAGGGCTTGAAGATAGAAAAAAAATTACGAATAAGTAATGTATCCTTGAAGTACACATCAGGTACAAGAACATGCATGTATGAATACACTGTCAACGTACAACGTAAAAGGCTGAATTTCTTATTAGAGTTGAAAAAAATCAGTCACTGATTACAAATAAACTATTATGATTACTAATTTATAAATTAAGTTTCAAATCAGATGTGTCACGTATTTGATGTTTGTGTGCATGTTGCTTTTATTAATCACAGTAATATTTTATGTTTTAATTAGTTAATTTGAGCATTTTAATCTTTAAAACCATCAAACCTTTTGTTTTTGCATTCTCTTTCATGTATACTAATGTTTTTTATTTGTTGTTTATCACTTAACACAAAAGTCCTCAAATCTGGTCACTCCTTAATTTTTTTTGTAACATGAAACAGAATAATACGAAAAAGCAAAAGAGAAGTTTTGATTCATGTACTGCACAACAAATCTATGGCTCATTTTGGGGGCAAGAAGTAAGTGTATGGACTATTAAACTTTTATATTAACTAGTGCTACAGAACAGCAAAATGCTTTAAAATACATGCAAATTGGTTTTGCATGTATTTTGCAAGAAAAAAAATTCAAGCGGAGCTTTTTATTGGGGCTCAGATTTGTAGAAAGCCACTCTCGTAGGGATCACTTTCATGTTTTTGTGTTATTGTCAAGCTAACATGCTCAAAACTGTAGGGAGGTCATAGTAACTGAAGGAAATGAACAACTAAAACTCATGTCAAGAGGCAGGAGCACTTTTGCACTCCCAACTGAGTAAGCACTGAGGCATTTTTGCTTGTTTGTTCGCTACACTTATTTGTATCATGTATGTCAAAATCTTCTATCTTTCCTTCCACTTCACTGCTGGTCCAAGGCCAAGGCAAACTAAGCAATAAGCAACTGCCCTTCCTGGGGACTCACCATCAGACTTTTCTCTTTTTCTCCACAGCCTACTTTCTTGTGTTCCCAAGGCTCCATCCACATTTCCTGCTCAACTCCACATACTGCAGAAAATCTCTCTCACAACTCAAGATCTTAACACTGTATAGGCTGTAGGTTTTTCTTTTTATCTCCTAGTCTCTTTCCATCTTGCAGTTCTGATCTATGGCTGTGATTTTTTTTCTTTTTTAACTTCTTGTACATTTACAAGATTATAAAATATACAAGAACCTTTTACTGGGGCAGGAACATTCTGTCAGTCTTGTGCGGGAAAGAAAATGCAAATCCAGAGTATTTCTAGTTTATTTTAATCCCTTTTACTTGCAAATTTAGCTTGAATGTCTTTCACTCTCAAACAAGACTCAAAAACAAGACCTTATATATATATATATCATATATATATATATATATATATATATATATATATATATATATATATATATATATATATATATATATATATATGTCTAACCAAAAAGTTGTAATGCTTCTTGTGACAACTTGTTGATGATGTTTTTTTGGCTTTAGATCTCACTTTAGATATATTTTACCTTGCTTAGACAAAGCTTATACATATATTTCTGACATGTTTTTGTTTAACGTTAAGAAATTAAATCCTCCAAATAATGTCCATATTAGCGTATACTATGACACACCTTCCCAACTTAAATGGTGCACATTCCACTGTGGTTTATTTCTTGTGCAGTGTGCAGACAGTGTGACACCCACACTATTGAGCTGTTTCTCTCACAATAACATGCCAAACACGTTCTATTCTTTCCATATGGCACCTTCAGTAGAATACTTT
This sequence comes from Oreochromis aureus, assembly GCF_013358895.1. Taxonomy (NCBI): domain Eukaryota; kingdom Metazoa; phylum Chordata; class Actinopteri; order Cichliformes; family Cichlidae; genus Oreochromis; species Oreochromis aureus. The sequence continues at coordinate 7,777,603 of NC_052955.1, read as the reverse complement.
TTTTGTGTGGTTTGATTGAATGATTATGGTCAGAAAGGTCTCCCTCACAATAAAAGTGCAAACTACCAGCTAACCTGTGTAAATTACATTTAGTGTGAGGCCGCTACAAATTAGGCTCGCTATTCTCCTTGTGATGTCAAGAGAATGGAGGTTGCCAAGAAGAACAGGGCCTTGGAAATGTGTCCTACCAAGGTTGAAGCAGTCCATTATCTTGGGCCTGTGCACATGGCACAAATACTGAGGAACTGGGAGTCACGCAGCCTCAAAGATAATCTATGATAATAATTTAATGATAATAAATAATTTATGATCACAGAAGGTGACAAATAAAGGAAGTAATTCATTATTAGAAAACTAAAAACTGCTCTTAGGTGAAATTCACCCCAAAATGAATAATCATACACAAACACAAAACAGATTCTTGATTAAATTTTGCAATTCTTCAGTCTTTTTTAGATGAGATTTATCGTCAATAAATAAATAATAATTGTTAAAAAATAAACAATACAGAAAAATTAAAAAATAAATCAAATTATGCACCTGGGAGCAAACACAGTAGTCTATTAAGCATCAAATGAACAGGGATGTAGTTTAGAAGAAGACACACTTAACTTCTCTCTCAGCTCAAACAGAACAACACATTCCTTGCTGTGATGAATCCTTGCTCTTGGATTATCTTGGATAGATCAATACATAATTATAGCACGGGCTGTTCAGCAAATTCCTAAGGAACAGTCTTCAATTTGAAAACACTAAGTGGCAAAGATTACTTTATGAAAAATGAGTAAAAAATGCAGAAGGACCAAAATAGCAGAGCTGCTGGTTAGACTGCCATTCCTGGAATGAATGAACACTTACATGCACATTCTTAGATAATGCATAATAATGAAGAGTGTGTGTGTATGTCTGTGTGTGTGTGGTAGTGGTGGGGTGTTTGTCCACACCACATAATCAAAATGTGTCAATTTTTTTTCCTAAACCAGTGAAGACAAAAACATGTAAAAATACTTAGACTCACTGTAGACCTGCAGATGTCCCTTGAAAGCAGTGCTTCCTCTTGGATTCTCAGCTTTGCATTCATAAGTTCCCGAGTCCTCTAGCTGAATATTGGGAATCTCTAGCACAGCCTGAGATTTACGGAGTCTTGCTTTCTTGGGGATGTTGCCATTTATCTTCCTCCACGTGATGGTTGGCACTGGGCTGCGAGAAGAAGAAAGTAGCATGGCACACCACAGCATGTAATACAGTAGCATAAATAACAGAACTACAGTATAAGCAGTACACACAGAATTTCATACAGCACAATCACGATTCAATTCGGAAATAATAATTTAAAGAAATCCAGACTCAGGGCTTCCTTAAGAAAAGGGACTAGAACACCTTCAATTGCTACCGTTAATTTAGGACTTGTCTTTAACAAATTTTAAATACAGCCTGGGAAAACTTTAAAAGATATTTAAACCTTTTGCATCTTCAACTCTCCATCATTGAAATCCCTCTTTATCAGAATCAGAATACTTTATTTATCCCTAGGGGAAATTATTTTGGTTAATTATTTAATCTCCTGCTGATCTTTCCATCCTGTACCCTGAGCATGAAAACAGCTTCATGTTTCTACCTCTGTGTTTGACTGTGGGGGTGGTGTTCACTGGGTCATACTCTGCATTTCTCTTTCTCCAACGCAGGAGGCTGAGTTGATGAAAATGGGTTAATTTTGGTTTCATCTGACCACAGCACCTTCTCTAAAGCTTTCTCTGAATCATTTAGATGTTCACTGACAAACTTCAGATGGGCCCGTACATGTGAGAATTTTAGCAGGGGGACCTTGCGGACACTGCAAGACTTCAATCCATCACAACGCAGTTTGTGTTACCTCTGCTGTTCTTGCTGGGTATCGTCCCAACTGCCTTCTGATTATTAACCATATCCTGCCATATTTTTTGGGATTCACCACACGATCATCCTCACTCCATGAGGCAAGATCTTGTATGAAGCTCTGGACCAAGGGTGATTTATGGCCATGTTATATTTCTTCCACTTCTAAATAATTGCAGCAACATTCATCACCGTCTTGCAGCCCATTCCAGCCTTGTTCAGGTCTACAGTTTCTGTCCTTTGACAGCTCCTTTGGCAGTGAAGAGGTTGGTGAGGTGAGGTTGAGAGGTTGGAAAGGCAAAAATTGATTCTGTGGACAGGTGTGCTTCATACACACTGAGGTTAGGAGTATTTATAATTGACTGAATGATTCCAATCTGTGGAAGCCAGAATTCTGGTTGGTTTGCAGCAGATCAAATACTTTTTCATGTTACATGTTTTTTTTTCTGGATTTTTGGTTCATATTATGTCTCTCTGTATTAAACTACCATAAAAATTAGAGACTGCTCATTTTATTCATTTTATTGATGAACAAACTCGCTCATTTAATTGAGCATGTTTATAAATACAGCAGGGGATTGAATAATTAGTTCCATCACTATGCTGTATAATTTCTATCAACATCTTGAGGTAAAAGGCAACTTTGGCTGTCATCTTTCATTTGCACGTAAGTCATGAAAACCCATGATAGTAATTTAATGTTCTGCTTTACATATCAAACAATGACCCTTTGACCACTTATGATAGATGTGTGTCACTTGTTACAGTAAATATATATATAACAAATACCAGACATTAGAGGAAAAGGGACATTATTCAAATGAGGTTATTACAAGATCAGAGTATTTTTTTTTAGAATAATTGATATTCAAGCAACCATTATCAATGCCTGTTTATTCATGTATTCCCCTAAAGAGCCCTTTGATAGATTACTTGCACATGCAGAGAGAGAATGTCATCCTGTGTATAAGCACAGTATCAGTAGTGACTATATGACTAGATTTGACAGTTTTGTGAAAGATAGAAAAGTGACACCATACAAAGCTCCACTGAAGCCATCAATCATTTAGTCAAGACGGAAATGTTACACCCTTGAGCTGCAATGGACTCAAATTAGGATTCATATCACGTTTTATTAAACAAATGTTTCTTTTTCATTTTGGACAGAACCTTCGTGTGATGTTCCTGACTTATGAATAGGAATAGTTAATAATTAAGAAAGAACATGTTTGAGTTACCAAAACTCCAGATTTCTGAACATGAGTATACTGTATCTTTACTAGCAAGAGTCACAAAGACTTAATCTGTATTCATGAATATGCCATTGAGTTGCTGTGATGCACTTCATTGTATGTTATTGATGGACAATTTTCTGGAGACCTTTGCTCCAACTAAACTGTTGACAAGTCAGATAACAAAGGAAATCTACAGAGACTGTGAGAGGTTGGACGATGGGGGTAAAACTTCCTGAGTCTATGGAAGGATTTCTCTTTGGAGACTGAATAATAAGCACTGGGCCTGCACATGTTTGCTGGACTGGGAGGGAACAGGTTCATTCATTGTATGAATGAGAAAGTCTTCCTGTCAGCGTCTTCCTGAAGCTGCAGACAGGTAGACAGTAGACTCTGAAACCCTGGTGATTGTGGTCTGTTTCATCAAACTCTAAAAGTAAGCATTTCATACCCTAACATTTTGAATGAGTCACACACTGGAGTTTATGTGAGGTGTTATGGTTTTCAATTGAAGAATGTACCTAAAGGCAAGCTCTGCAGATTACATCTTAATTAGCATTCCACACAATTGATGTGCCCTCATCTGGACTTATTCCATAATAAAGGTGCAAAATTAAATCTAAAATATAATAAAGAACTTGATTCCTTCACATCATTAAGATGTAGATAATCCCTCACGATTTAGCTAATTTGCTAACTCTCAATTTCTTCTTAAAAAAAAAAATTCCAAACATTTTAAAAGAAGTATCCAAACCAAAGACAAAGGTGTTTTTATTAACGTTTGTATCAGAGCACAAACATTAACAACAGCATAGAGAGTATAAAATGTGCTGTGTTAAGAGGTACAGTTTCATGCTGACAAAGTGGTCAGCTTTAACTGCAGGGCTTCAAGAGCTTGATTCCCTCTGGGATCACTGAAACTAAAAAGTATATCTACTACTCTAAAGCAATTTGGATGAAACCTTCTAACACATGCTACATATTATATTTTAAGTGGAAATGAGTGGGTTGAATGTGTAACCCATCGAATGTACAAGGCTTTTTGAACTACAATGAACTTCATACTCTAGTAACCCTTGAAATAAAAGCAGCTAACAGAATTGCACTTTCCAGAGTTACTTATAGATGATCCTGTGAAGGCAGGATTTCAAATTGAGGGTGCGTGGTTCTGGCATGTATAATTATCAATCCATCTAATTTACAATTATCCAAAGTTAGGTCACAGTAATAACAGGCTGAGCATTGTTTTTACATGTTCTTCTCTCTAGCAACACTTTCCAGTACCTCCCGGGGGATCCTTAGGTGTTCTAGAGCTAAATGAGATGTATAATCTGTCAGTGGGTTCTGGGTTTATCCTGGGATCTGTTCCCAGCTGGGTGTGCCCGGAACACCTCCAGAGGAAAGCACCCAGGAGGCAACCTAACCAGAACTACCTAACTCTCCTTTTGACACAGAGACTTTAATCCAAGCTTCTTCTGGATGTCTGAGCTCTTCACCATAAAGTTCAGCACAGCCATCTTATGGAGGAATCTTATCTGGCTGTTTGTTTTTCTGAAATTATTTTTCCGGCCATTACACAGATTTTGTGATCAAAGGTAAAGGTTGAAACAAAGATGCACTGGTAAACTGAAAGCCTTGCCTTTCGTCTCAACTCTCTCCTCAGCACAACAGTCCTATTGCTACTGCTGCACTAATCTGCCAGCCCACCTTCCCATCACTCATGACTACGATCCAAAGACCTCCCTCAGTCCACAGTGTTCTGGAAGAGAACCTCAGACAGGCCTCAGACTTTCAGGGAGGCAACATTTTAATCAGTACATCATGGATAAAAACTTCCAAAAGGCCAAATATTTATGAGTGGAGCTTGAAACCAAAAATGTCTTTTTAATTAGTTAGATTTTTACTTTATCTAAATTTCTGCTTTTAAAAATACCTTTGAAATTATTTTTCAAAGGTTCTTTCAAAGTCACTGGACTCTGGAATTACTGAATAACTGTGTTCACATCAAAATGTAATATGTATTTTGCTTATTATTACTAGTCAAAGCTGTAATTTATCTTTTTTATGGATGAAGGAACTCAGGAACCACAGTGATTACTAACTCTACATGGTGCAGTTAAAAAAAATCTTGATTAATTCTTACAGATATCACTAAAATAGCTTATGATGTGAACACAGTTCAAAATTCCTTCAAGTTAAGAGCAGTATTCATATTGTTTTTGTTTTTATTGTCTCGTTGTTCTCTTCGCCCTTCAGACAACCACATCAAGGAGCTTTGGCATTCACACAAAGAGCTTTTCTGCCCTGTACTAGATAGCAGTGCCATCATACATATTGATCAACAGGAGTACAAAACCCATTTTAACTTCATTTTCAGTGCTATATAAAGACTGGCATTTCTTAATGGGGTGCATTGATAAATCATTCATCTCTGCGTAAAAGGGTAAGTCACTGGGATCACTGTCTGACTGAAAGCTATCATGCACAAATTACTTCATTGAAGGAGGCACAGGGCAAGAATTCAAGCTGTTTGGCTGTTCAGCAGGCTGTTCAGAAACTCCTGCTTTGCTTGATAGGAAAAGCCAAGGGGAGTGGGATTATAATGCAGTGTCTATATATTTAGGAAATGACTGACCATAATGTGGATAATTAAATGAAATCAAAGTAAACAATTATGAGGCCCTTAGTCATCCGCAGATTAGAGACTGTTTGCACTTAAGATAGGAATGAATAATTTATACTGCATAAATACTAAATAAAATAGAGCAAGGATGATAAATTATTACCAAAATTATTTTGTGTCATATAAAACACCACTGCAATGGTTTCGCAGTCTTACTGATCAGACTGATTTCACTAATAAAGTTCCCCTTTTCGTCATCTAGCCTACCCGTGTTTAGAGATAGTCTTTCCCAATTTCAGAACTTTGACAAAGAAAATAAATATTTCAAAAGGCAATATTGAAGCCAGTAGCACTAACTTTAGTAACTGTGGAGAGTGGTTTGGATTTAGTCTCTGTGGAATAAAGAGTGTTCCCTCCTGGCAGACAACTATTACCAATTTCCCTTTTTTTTTTCTCCAAACACATAACCTTGGCTTTCTACATTCATAACAGACCCTGAAAGCACCCAGGAAACACAGCTACATTAGGGTTCTCAATTATAAGAACACATGGGTCCCTAGGGCTGAATTCCCCATTCAGTCTCCCCCCCACCATGCACTAACATGCCATCTAACAGCCAAGCTACGATGCAGCACTTCTCTACACTCACTTAACATACTGCCTGAAGACAAGATATGCCTGCTTCCCATTCAGGTAATGGAATAATGTAATTTAAGGAAGAAAGAAAAAAAAAACAGGCAGGATTATCTAAAGGATCTCTCAGCAACAGAGCAGCGATGGGCTGTGCTTTACTGTTCCTGGTGATTAATATGATAGTGCTGTAATAAACAACTACCAATATTTGCGCAATATGTCCTTGTTTACTTACTTCCCTAGAGCGAAGCACTCCAGTCTGACAGTGACTCCTTTGGCAACCAGAACAGATGTAGGGAAATGCACTTCAATTTTGGGCTCATACTCACCCATGACACCTGAAAAGGGTTAAGAAAGAGAAATTGTACACATTAAAAGCAGGTATTGCAATAGCTGGTTGGCCTCCAGTTTGCTATTATTCCTTTGTCTTCTTGCAGTGTGAGCACAGGGACAGACTGCGGTGATTTAAAAATATGATGTTATGATGATTTGTTCAACTTTGTTGCCCATATACAGACAAACAAAGAAATAAAAATAATTTAGGCGCCCATTTCCTATTTCACCCGCAATTTTTTTCAAAATAAGAGTAACAACTGAAGGATAAAATTATATGCTATAAATGTATTCTTCCTAGAAATTTGTGTTGGTTAAACCTCTTAAAATGAACAATATGTTAAATCAAAGCAGTGTTTAGGTGTGGAATGCATATTGTGCACACCATCTGGAAAATCATTTTAACCATGAACCTTACGTTTATACAGCGTTATTTTAATAAGACTATTTCATTAACAGAACTATAAAGCACACAACTTAATAATTATATTTTGAATCCCTACAAAAACAGTGGGTTAAAGCATGAGCAAGATTAGCTAGGGTTAGCACTTTGGTAGATTGCAATTTAATTTGTCTTAATATGTTGCAGATACTTGGAAGATGTGGGAATGTAAGGAAAAGTCTGTAGGTGACATATTGGCTTTAAAGGAAAAACAAACAGCACATTAAGATGACGTACAAACAAAAAACAAACATTCTCCAGCAGAAGAGACAAAATGACTCCTACTATTGTCCTCAAGAATTAGTAATCCGCTCAACAATTCACAAACACATTGTGAAGGACACAAGTGATAACATGTTATCAGTCTTGCTAAGTGCCACTATGACTAACACCTCTGTTCTAAGCCATCGCCAGAGGACGTTTCCTTTGTTTATTCATCTGTATGTTAAGCCGGCTATTTATTTTCATTTACTAGGATGATGTGTCAGAGATGGTAATAAACAACAAAGAAAAAAAAAGTGTAACAAAGAAAAACATCATCATTTAAAGGGATTTACTGTTATCTGTCTTATTAAATGGGTGTTTGCAATACGAACATTGTCTGAATGTTTTACTTTTCTCAAAGGGAAATATGTGTAATATTTAAATCCTTTATTTATCCAGGTAAAAGTCGCACTGAGATTAAAATCTCTTTTTCAAGAGCCAAGGCCGGGATAGAAGCAGAATTTGTAACAAATACAAATATAAATTAGCAAATATAACTGACACACAACAAGCAACGAGCAAGCAAATACAACATCCAGTTCACATGCAATGATATGAGAACAAAAGTATCCTCAGGAGCATTCACACTGACCAAGAGAACCATTTTTTTGATCCTTAAGAAATGATATAAAACCCCTCAAAGAAAATCTATTCTGCCAATTTCAGGTCCTCCTGTAAATGATTCCAGGAAAAAAAAAAGGGGGGGGGGTGGCATACTTTAAAGCTCTTTCTCCAAATTCTGACTCCGGCAACGATTTGCAAAATATTGTGCCAGTGAAGGCAATACTGACTACTTTTTACACAGAGATTAACAGTGTATACATATATAAACAACCAACAGGAAAGTCTGCAGGCATACAAAGAGAGCCGCTTAGCAGCAGCATGAGGAGAAGGATGACATACGGGAATGTTAAATGCACAATCGTTGCATTTGAACAACAAACATCCACAGCTGAACCTGAATACACATCAAAACATATCAGAGCATGTGTAGCATGACTCCACATGCATTATAAAGTACATGAGCACCAGGACAAATGACCCGCATGACATTTGAGAAACCATAATTACACCTTCTACTACATGCACCTGACACTTTTTATGTGATAAAATGAATGAAGAAAGGGAGTGGGGTTATTGAATTGTGGCCCACTATGCATGGAAAAGGAGTTTTATGATATTTGTTCCAAAGAACTTTTCAATTTCAATCTCATTCTCAACATTTATGGCTCCAAAGCAGCCCTTCACATATAATGAATTTGCAATATTTCACTGGCTCTTGCCATAGTATATTCAATATCATATTCAGTCTCAGTGGCTGGACTTGATAGAATTGGAAGAACTAATGTGTAGACTCCGTGTGCTAAAACATTACCAACCCTACAGCGTAGCATTATATTTTATGTTCCAATTTCATTTATTAATCACATGAAAATTTGATTATTTTCTCGTTGTATTTCATTCTTCTGCCAACCAATTTCAAAGTATAATGCCTGTTAACTTTCACCGAAAATCCAAGTTAATACAAATTTAAAAGAATGTATTATTAGGTCTCTGACCCAGCAAGAGATAGGTTTTATGATGCCTATCAAAATCAAAACTTCTGAAACTTCAGTTGAAAATAAAATAATCTCTATTGACCTGAAATTGTCCAGTCATTCCCTTGAAAACTAGATTGGTCTTCCTAAATAGACTTTCACATCCATTAATTAAACCAGATGATCTCAAGTATCGCTACTATAAATATAACTATTTACTGATTTGATCTAATTTTAAAGATACAAATACTCTATTAATATTTGTTTTTATTAAAAATAGCACATTTAACGCTCTTTAAATGAAATGTTTTTAAACTTCAAAAAGAACATAGACGTGTACAATGTGCTATTCTTAAGAACAATTACAATTATTTTCTTTCCTTTTCAAATGTGTATTCATTCAAGGACAGGAAGTTGTTTTGACTATGCCTCTACAGTATGTTGGCCAATAAAAAATCATTCTGACATCCAATATATCTTTGAACCAAAAGTCTTCAATAATAATTTAGTAAAGTGAAGCAGAGAAAAACATGCCCATGCATAGATGTGCCTGCAAACATTGTCTTTCACTGATATTATTGACACAGTAGTGAGACAGAAAATATGTTATGACATTAATAACAGCAGTGCTGCCGAAGCCCGAATAAAAATTGCAGCACTTATCTGTATAAACATGAGATTTATTGATGGATAAATTACTTATGTTTCACTAACCATAACACATAAATATATCTGCAATTTTTAGTCCAGTTTCTTGAATTTTGTTTTATTACCCTAGATTTAGCTACTATTTAACCCTATAATGCCATTTGTATCATATTTGTTACACGAGTTTCTGAGACCTCTATATTATCAACATGATCAATACTTATATTGTGAACAAAACTCTTTTTTTGGTTTAAAATTAACATTGTTGTTAATAAAAAGTTGCCAAAACCCCCAATGTATCAAATGCGATACAAAAAATAATAATAAATATAAAATAAAAATATATCATACACATCATGATATAGCAAAAAACCTGTGGATTTTGTTATAAGGGTTAATAAACATCTCAGTTCCAAAAAATCTGAATTTTCTGGCTATTTTTTGATGGGTTGGGTCTTACAGGGTTAATATTAAAGCATGCATCTATAACTTCTAAACCTGTAATCAGTTTACCATCAGTGACACTTTACTTTGTAATATTTTTATGCAAAACAAGTTTCAATAAAGGCAATTACGTGACAGTTTAAAGCATGCACACCTAAAGTAAACACGATAGGCCACTAAAGCAAAGCTGATTAATGTAAAACTGCTTTGAGATTTGTGTTGTATTTAATGGAAATAATATATCTATATGTTAAACAAAAGAAGGGTGCTAGAGGGAAAGCAAAAACAACAAAACAGCTATGTACGTATACGCTGTACGTGCTTTACACTGGTTCACATCCAGGACCACTGCAAAATAATGCTATATAGGGCAACACTGTGCAATTGCTTCTAAATTCACTAAAGCAGAAATTCAAAGAGAAGGTGTTTCTGAGATGAACTGTTTTTAAAAGGTGTATTAGTCTGGAGTTTAGTGTTTAGCCCCGTTCTGCTCAAGGTGGATTGTGATCTGACGATCAATGGCCTCCAGCCGGGTATAATGGAACCCAGATGCTTGTTTTGATTAAGAGAGTGAGGGCTGGAGCTGACAGTGGTGAGCCACGCACAGATCCAGCTTGAACTGTCTGCTGTGTAATAATCACTCATTTTTACTGAGGCACAGATTGCAGTGTCTAATTGGTCAGACTCCAATGACTGAAGGGCGGAAACAGCACGGCAGCATTTGGGGGACTGCTGTGAGGTGCGCCAATGTAATTTTCAGAATTTTACACCCAAATTCACAACATAAGAGGCTGCTAAGCATCATGAGATTTGAGCAAGAGATGCCAAGACGTTCTTTGGCGTAATGGACCTACAGGTGTAGTCATTAGATTTGGCCATGTTGTGTTGCAGGTGAGGGTGCTGTTCTTCAACCCATGTGTCATTACCAAATAGGACACGGTTGGTGCAGAACTGATTTCTCTTCCTTCATTCACTATTTGAAAAACAAAAACAAAACAGCAACAACTAATCTTCTGTTTCTTTATCCAACCATGAAAAATATTAAAATGCTAATAGCCGACTGACCATATGCCCTTCTAACTACATTTTGCAGCTCAGTTACAGAGACACAAACCAATTTAGCACTGTTATGTGCAAAGTGTTTTGTATGTCTCAGAGGGCCACTTCACACAAGGTTATGCAAATACAGAGCAAGAATCTTGCTGGAAGGCATGTAATTGTAAAGAGGTAAATTTGCGTTGTAACATTTGGAACAAACCTGTTTCTGAGGCACAGAGGCCATTTCACAGATTCACTGGGGATGTAATCTCAGTGGCTCTTTGAAACCTTGACAATGACAGGCACCTGTGTGAAGTGATGGACGTTTCTCTGTGTAGTCGGATGTAAAAAAGTCTGTAGGTGAAATCCACACCTGTATCCAACAAACAGCTCCACACCATGGCTCCTGAGAGGCTAGTATAAAAGAGCAAATTCCCATCCACAGCAAGGGCCATTGATTCAGTTAATTTTATGCAGGAAAATGATTTCCCCGATGGCCAGTTTCACCAAAGCACATTGTGAGCTAAGAAGGCTCCCCGCACTAATGTTAAAGCATTGCTCACTATCTATTTATGGTGTGTATGGAATTCAAAACGCCCTCTACAAACATGAGGCTCAGTGGAAAGCAGAAGAACGCCCGACTTTATTAACCTATCTGATCTGAAATTTTCCTCCAAATGCATTTTTACACAATATTGTACACACGCAGAATATAAAATGTAGTTTTAGCTTTCCGTTACTGTCAAACAAACATCGAACTTTAAAATTTTCTGCGTTATGTACCCAAAAAAACACTCACCGTCAGTTTTCAGTGTCAGAGGTGTTGGGGGACTCAGAACTCTTGCATTTGTCACTGTGTTTTTCACCAGACAGATGTAACTTCCTACATCAGAGGGCTGCACCTTCGAAATATAGAGGTTTCCCGTGTCCTGGGAAATGAAGCGTCGACTGTCCTCGGCGACAAACGAGGGGAATTCATTAAACACCCAGCTGTAGATAATCTCTGAAAAGCAAATGAAGACAGATACTGTACACAATAGGAAAAAAAACTTTTACATGTATGAATTTTGATCAGCTCTTTATCTGTGTAAGAGAATCACAAAAAGGTCTTCTTAACCTCTTTAACAAATAAACTATTGCAATGTACTAAAATATAACATTTATACACTACAAATACACTGGTTAGGAAATGGTCTCAAGTACTGTACTAGATGCATTTTGCTGCTTAATGCTTAACACTGCTTAATACTCAATACAACACTGAAACAGCGATGATTTAAAGGATTCATGAGTATGGATTTTATACAGCAACAAAGCCCATTGATCATCACAGACTAAATTAATCTAGAAAAATAATATTAAGGTGCTTAAAGTTCAGAGAAGAAGACTTTAAAGACCCTGTTATTTGCAGGGAGGTTAATCTAATTAACTGGTGATTATCAGAAAGGTAAAACTAGCATATGATAGGGTATTATTCCAGGACAGAGTGATTCCAATAAGCTTGGTCATGTGTATGAACGTGCTTATGAATGTATTCAGAGTCATTAAAAACAGATTTAGCTGGCTTTTATAGCAAACAATTCTGAATGATTATCGATGTAGATGGATCACAATCTTTTTTAGATTTCAAATAAAATGCAGTACGAGTAGAAGATATAAATACCTGACCCATGAAATAAAGTACTTATTTTAGCCATTTGTACCTTATGAAAGTGGCAGAAGTGACAGTTTAACGTATGGATAAATGGATAGATGAATATGGTAAATACAGTGCTAAATTGTGACATATTTCCATGTGTTACACATTTATACATAGCCAAGATCAGTATTAAAGTGTGAAACACAATTAAATTCAATCTATGGAACACTGCATTCCATTGAACATTGAACTTTTGTGCTACAACTCTTTGATGTGGATCCATAATCCATGAAAGAAACAGACAAAGAAGGATAAGCTTGTTGTGCTCTTGGTAAATAATGAATAACTGATGTTTTAAAGATGCAACATTATTAGTGCACAGATCTTATGACTAAGTTCAACACTCAATTTAAGCTCAGTGTTAGTGGACTCCTAAATACTGTATTTTAACAGATTAATGTCCAAAGTTAGCATCATATGTTGCTATTCTTCCCTGAAGAGGAAAGAATAGGTAAAATAGTGATATTTCAGATTCTGGTCCACAACACAAACAGGACCCTATAAAACTAAAAAGAATAACTTAACACAGAATATCATTGCTGATATAAAAGACAACAGACCTTGTTCTAGACAATTAGCATTGTCAAAGATGCCTGAGTTTCATTACACTCTTTATATTCTTTATAAGCAGCATTTACCCAAAACACAGAGACACTTATCAAAACCATCAAATGGAAGATGATCAACTTTTCATATCTCGGTGACTCATAGCTATTTTTACTCAGACCTTTGCAAAATAAGTGGCATTTTAATGTCTTTGAATCCTCCCACAGCCATTTTAGCCCAAACATTTTTTAGCACTCCCTCTTCAATATGAATTTGAACTGTGACACACCAAAGCATTCATCACAGTAGGATATTCTATGGCTGAGGCATCTAATCAAAGTTTTTTGAGATCATTTTTCATTTCATGTAAGCAATGCCGAAGAAATAAATTATAATCTTACCTGTATTGTGTTTTTGAGTATAATCTGTAAATATGAAAAAATAAGCATCAAAATAAAGGCTCAACAACATGTTGAGACTAGCCTCTCATATCCTTTTTAAACCTAAAAGTTAATATCACAACATAAAAGGGGAGATCAAGTACCATTAATTTTTGGCCTGAAGTATGATTAGTGTAGAAACGCTTTTTGTGGATAAATGCGGCCAGACCTACACAGCAATGCTGTAAAAGCTTAGATGCTTAGGTTTATAGTTTTAGTTGAGGGAAGGTAAGTTTATAAAATAGAAATCAAGACAACAATATCCAAGCTTGTTCCCTGACAAGCAGTTTGTATCTTACTGTATCATTTAACCACGTATATACGAGGAACAGGTACAGGAAACCAGAAATTTCTTAATCAACAAGCTAAGGTCCTTCAATTACTCTGTGTAGCACAAATGTATTTTGTAGATTTAATTTTCAATGGATTTTCTTATTTACTGTTTAAATGCTGATTTTCTGTTAGACTAATAAATTTTAAATCTAATGCAGTTGCCCTGAATTACGGATTTAACGGCTGAGTGATTGTATGTAATATATTCTGTATTGATCCACTTGGCCCGTATAATGAATATAATGCAAGCAATTCAACACGGGGGACTTAAAGTATGTCATTATGAAACGTGGGTCAATTTTACAGTTTATAATAGTAAGACTGCAACAAATTTCAAAAGACAGAAAATCACTATTTCCATTATGCTGTCATCATGCTAACATCATCGCCAGTGTTTGATTTCAATCACATGCCAATCAGAGTTCCAACCGTTCAAGAAGAGACCTTGGTCAGAAAATTAAATGCATGTATGTATGAGGGGTTGATTTTCAAATTCCCTGTGAAAAATTCATATTCACACACTCCTTGAGCAAGGGCAACATCTGCACTATGACTGATGAAAAACTTTAAGGTTGAGAAAACTCTGTACTACACTTTCATCTGTCAGTCATTACGCAACATTAATTATTGACTGCGTCTCTTTTAAACCAGCTATTTTGTCACCGACTCTCTGGTTGCTACCATGAGATGCAAAATGGCATCCAGAAATGTGTATGGGTGCTGAAGAGCACTTGGCAAACGTTCCCATGGGTGCAGTGCAGGAGAATGACAGAGCTGATGCAAACAGAAAACCTCATAAGAGCTTATATTTAAGGACGACTATAGAGAGGGATATTAAATATATGGCATTAAAGATGGTGGCTGTGTGAAATAATTGGCCGTGTAACATTTCTTTCTAGTTGTAATGATCCAGTAAATTTAATCCTTCATAATTGGAGTTCTGGCTCTTTGGTCACTGTAACTTGGCACACTAATATGAACAGCATGGATGGATGGATAGACAGGACAGTGAACAGCTATGAAATATAAATAATCAAAATACAATGCATAAAATAAAAATAAACAGTGGGAGCAATAACTCACACTGGAATGGTAATAAAAGTAAAAAAAAAAAAAAAAAGAATTTCTTCTTCTGCCTGTGATTGAAAAACTAAACTCTTACCTGGTGAATGGGGAGGAGGGGTACACATGAGTACCACACCTTGGCCTTCACGCACAGAAACCCCACCCCGGGCCTTTGTACTGAAAGCACCAAGATCTAGAACAGCATGGAAACGAAAGCTTTCAGTGCGAATAAAAACAAATACAGTAAGATATAATGAATTTATACAGAACCATCATTATTTCTGCAGATAGCCTTTGACTTCATCATTTGATGAGGAAAGTAATTTTGATTCGGTGAGGTAACAATGAAGCTTTTGTTCTCCCTGAGTGATAGTACCTCTACAAAAACACACTGTATTCAGCGAGAGACAAAGAAGAAACAGACAGCTTATGTATTTCTTTTGCAGCTATGTGCTTTGAACCACTACAGCGGCAAAAAAACAACAACAGGAAAATGTTAAAAGCCAGTAAAAACCAGAAAGTTGCATTTTCTTTTCTATTTTACTTTTTCAATAAGTTCTAATTTAAATTACATGGAACTTTACAATTATAGAGTTATGTGTCCAAGTATGTTTCTTTTGACCCTGTTTTTACTGTTCATGAGTAGAACAATGGATGTTTCATCCCAGAATTGTAGCTTTTTGGAGCATAATGATGCCTGCTAACTTTTAGCTGAAGCAATGGCAAAGTGTGGAGATCAAGTGACAGATCTCTAACCTGGGGCAGGTGATTAGGTCTTCATGGCCTTCATTCCATAGTCTTTACAATTATGCCTCAGAGTGACTTGTGAAACCGACTTTGTGGCACATTTAATGAAAACTGTGGTTCATGCCCTTTAAAAATCATGTTTATAGATACACTGCACAGTCAGTGTCTTTAAAAACTGAAAAAAAAAACCCTCACTGGATGACTGAACTTTTTTTGGTGAAATAACTAAAGGATAGTTCAGGTAGTGACCACATTGAAAGATTAAGGAAAAAACAATAGAAAAAACATTGGGTATACAGCACTTTTTCATTTAAACACCCAATAGAATGACCTGCTGCACAACTCGGATTTGCAAGCACTCAGTCCACACCACAAATCAATTTGCTATGCCCACCATTTCCTGTGCCTAGAAAGAGACAGATCCAGCACTAAATGGACAGTTTATCAGCTCCTGACAGTGAGCAATCTTGGAACAACAACACACAAAATTAAAAATCCTGGAATCCCAATGACTGAAGATAGCTTGTCTTAATGTCTAATGTCTTTTACAAACAACTGTGATTGATCTTTTATCTAAAATTGATTCCAGTCACATTTTACACTCAATTCAGTGTTAGATGGGGACAATTGGCTTGTCCACATTTCAATGTTTTTCACTATTGTTGTCTTTAGAGATGGGTATTTCTATGATTTTTACAGATAATACTGCCAGTACCTACTTACAATTCGGATGATTTACCAACTACTTATTGATTCCTGTATTTTTTTCTTGGGTTTTAGAGTTAATGCAACTGTTGTATTTTCTCTGCGCCTCAATAAAAATTGTTAAAAAAAGAAAAAGAAAATTTGCACATTTGCACATGCTTCACAGTTATGACTTTGATGTCACTGTTGTGCAATGTGCTCATGTCAGAAAACATGCCAGCACTGATAAAAGGAAAAAGTAGGAGGGATACAGATTCCGATAGATTGGAACAGGTCCTGAACCGGAACCAATTTCTGATTCCCATCCTTAGCTGTCTTGCCATTTTTTCCTGTTTTAATTGTCTTGGACAGCTATCCTAGAGATACTCTGTCATAACACCTTGGCCCATTTGGAAACAGCATGCCACCAGAGCACGGATGGAAATGATTGTCTCTGCGCTCCCTATTGATTCACCCGCAGCTGTCACCACCATGTCTTCTGTTGTCAGCGTAGCTTTGTTCTACCTCTTTTCCCTTTTTTATTCCAACATAACTCATGCATTATCTTTGATCAATGTCTTTAATTAGTAAGCAGACAATGAGGAAGCTACATTGATTTTTTTATCTAGTGATAAAATAGGATAAAATATGAAATGACTGAGTGAGTAATTGGTGAGTAAATAACACAGACACGAGTACAGCCACAGTAATTACAGACCTACAACATGGCTGCGGGAGTTGGCAGCAACCAGATGTGGATATGAGTGTTTCAGTGGCAGAATTTATTAAAATTCTGCCAGGCTACATGTTGTGGAAAGAAGAGTCTTCTTGGGCAGCTTGCCTAATTTTGTAAATAATGAATGATATTCCAGACCTGATGTATTTCTATCTTGTTGCTTTATAAAGTTTCTATAACAATTTAGTATGTAATACAGTATATTTACTTTAAGGGACTACACTTGTTATGATGTGTGTCTGAAACACACAGTAAAGGTAGACAATTCCTGGGAAACAACTCCAGGCACACAGGAAATTCAACATTTTACAGGAAGAAGCAACACAAGGGGGATATCAGGTAAGCACTTACATACTACAAACCTGAAGTACTATTTGATTAACAACAAATCAAGACCAAGCAGGTGCTTCAGTCATTAAATATGGTATGAAACCAAAAGAAAATGCTTTAAATGAAACTCCTATAACGTCCTTTTACAAGCTACAGCTATGTAACCGAGTTAATATTAATGACTTTTTCAATAATGTAAAAAACAGCACGGCCATTAAAGCTTCCAGAAAAATTACAAGTCAACATATGTCTATATAAATGTTTAAAATCCAAGTCAGTGATGAAATCTGCAGCAAGCAAAGGAACAGGTGCTTAATGTAAATCCGTTGTTTCAAGGTCAGTATGAATTCAATCAATGAGCATTACATCTGATAATGTAGAACATCTCAGAGTGTGGTGTGTGTGTGTGGCTCTTCCAGTGCCCAATTTAAAGCATCCTGTTAATTTCATTACTACTGTACAGCTTGGAGTGACTTGATACCTGAGCCTGGGCCAGACTCACGTCTGCAAAGAGAGAGGGAGAGAAGAACTCTTCGGGGAGAAAGATCAGAGGCCTCCTTTCTGCCTGCTGCCTTCAAAGTCACGGCTGAAAAGCAGCCCAAGTGTGAGTTCAGTAGCTCAGAATTTCAAAACAAAGAGAAAAAAAGCATCCTACTGAAACATCTTTCGAACAGAGTACACGACCAGTGGATAGAATATATAGAGCCTTGACTCAACCTTTCCCCATGCACTCTGCCTTGTCCACTCTTTACTCTCTCATGACTGAGTGAAGCAGGGCTGTGATCAGTATGGCCGCTATCTATAGCGAGATAAATGAATAAAGTGGATTAACATAGAGCCAGCACCATAAATGAGGGACACTGACCCCATAAAGTTAATCTGAGCCTACTCAAATTGATTCAGTCCAATAAGTTAAAAAAATGTATTTATTTAAATAAATAATAATAATAATATTAATTATTATTACTATTATTATTATTACTATTATATAACATAACCAGGATGTTAAGGATGTAATAGCTCATCTGACTCACTATCCATTACAATTCATAGATTAGTGTAATGTGTGAAATAGAGAACAAAAGTTTACTGAGTCATATAAAGTAGCAAACCATTTAGGTGAACTGACACGCACACAAGGGCTGTGAATGTTTATTATGATGATATTATGATGAGCCTTTCAAGATGTTCTCTGATAGTACTTATTACGTTTTTGTGCAAAACAATATCAAGCCCATTAACCTTTAGTATTTTAAGTAGGCGTAAATCAAACTCAACCTGCTGTAGGTACTATATAGAAGTTCTTTCAGACCAGGTGCAGAACTTTAGTATTTACAGCGCTGTGCTTGAAATTGTACAATCTAACTGGGGTAATCATGTTCCAATCGAAAGTCAAAGTCACAAGAAGCCAGGTTTCTATATGCTGTTTAATATGCGTGTAATGCATTCCACAAGTCACATAGCTTGAACACTGATTTCTAGTTCAATAAAGCATCAATTACTCTGTTAAAACATTCAGTTTACATGGAAAAGAAGTACCCATATGAATCTGAACCAGGTAAAGCAATCAACCACTGTGCTACAGCATAAAAATGTGCAGTGCTAACATGAAAAGGGAAGGAAAAGTTGAGCTTCATGCTGAGTGATAAATACCCACCATTTGATATGCTGAAAGAGCGAAGGAAGGTTCTGCATTTAAATGTGTGCTGCAGGGCACCTTTCTTTGTTTCTGTGGCTAGCCTTTTGAAGGGTTGCACTTTAAAGAAATGTAGCCTACTGCACATTCACGCTGCTGAATATTTGTACTGCACGAAGCAAAAGAAACAGTCACACAAATGTGTTATTTTATATGGTAGAAAAAACCCTGGAATGAATCTAGTCATGAGAAGAAATGATTGGACTACTATTTCTGCTTATGGTTTAGGAAAGGCAGCTTCAGTCACACAAATCCCATGTTAAATATCATTATTAAGGAAACAACAAGGCAGCTGTTAAACATAGTACACAATCTTTGATATTTTTTAGAAAGTTTCTCTTATTAGAGCTTATTTTTTAAACCACACCATAACAAAACCTATGAATTTATCAGTACTGCTCTTGAGAAATATTTTGTTTTCTGTGCATACATATGTTTTACTGCTCTCAGGTATAACAGTTTAGCATAATGAACTATGTGTAAGGATTGTATCAAACAGCAGTACCTGCAGTGTGTTCTTTATATCAGCAGCACCTTGCAAGGAAACTGTTGCATGAAAATTATGTGATTAGAAAAAAATTTAGTTGAATAAAACTCAAATTTTATATATATATATAATTTTATATCCCAATTATAAGTGAATTCCAGTGATATACCTTGTACTCCGTGTAGTCCCTGTGTGGTGACTCATTCCACATTACTTCCTCCTTGTCTGTAACAACATGATGCTAGCTGACCTGTCTGTTATTGAAACTAGAAAATCCAATTTTGTGGAAAGGTGGTTTGGATGAAGTTGATGTGTGACAATTGGCCATCATCTCACCTGACACACCTGCCAATCAACACAACATATCCCCAACCTTACTATCTGCTCAACCCACATGCTCTAAGATTTCGATCATTTTTAAGATGATTACCAAAGCAAAATGTACACACTTGAAGAACTGTAACAGTAAACAAAGAGTAACCAAAATACGATCCACAACCCCAGTTCCAAAAAAAGTTGGAATGCCGTGTAAAATGTGAATAAAAAAAAAAGGAATGATTTGCAAATCTCACAAACCCTTATTTGATTCAAAACAAATCACTGATTTTAGATTTTACATCAATAGAAATGAAACTTAAAAAGTATTTACACAAAACTAATAAAGGTTATAAATAAAGAGGCCACTGCAAAACAGAAAACTGATTTTTTAAAACACAATGCTGAAAAATAACAAATGTGCCTCTTTAAATATGATGGTTGATACAGAGTCAGGCCAAGATAGTTTAAATTTATCGAAACAATGGTGGACTCTACAGTTTTATTTTGTACTCTACTTAATCTTACTGGGGATGACAGACATTTGCTGTCATTCAATGCTGTCTGAAGTTGTTGTGTAAGGCCTAAAACTTCAGAAGCACACTATTTAACCGTCCTCCAAGTAAAAACAAATACTCCAAAAAAGGGAAAAAACCTAAATGAATTAACAGAGTTCCAACTGAAACTTTGTTCAACTTTGTATTAATTTAAAATCACCAGTTCCTCCAAGAGGGATCGAGTGGACCATGAGAACGCCAGCAAAATACCCACAGTAGTATAACATAGCCACTGGATTCCCTGACTATAGAGGATGAAGGTTCATGTTAACCTTTTAAATTTTCACTCACATGTATCTCCTCTTAATACCCATTGCCTCTGATATGAGAACTACTTTGAGATAGTCAACAGTCACAGTCAAAACTATGTTTGACTATGTTGTTAATCCAGCACATAAAACAAAATTTGAACCTGAGCAGCATTAGCTATCAGGGTCCTCCACTATGAAACCTAAGGGAGTTCACAAAGGAAACACCTTCTATACTTTCCCATGTTTCCCATGTTCACCATCTTTATGCTTTGGGCTTAGACTAATAAATACACGAGGTGCTTAAATGGGATAATAACAACATAACAGTAAAATAATGCTAATATTAGATATAGATAATGCAACCTGATAAATTGGTTGTAGAGTATTTTTTTTAGAAGTTAAAAAAAACTCAAGCATAAATTTGTACATGACCCTTAAGTTTAAAAAGGAGGAGAAAAAGATCTGGATATCTTTGAGAACACAGATGAGGGTACATGTTGAAGTACATCTTGCGTTCCTCACAAACAGGCACAACTTTTTTGAAGCCTGTGCTTTACCATCTGGGCATTCCAGCCTGCCAAGCAATCTGCCTTACACTTAAATTAGGACTGGTCCTCTTTTAATTTTTATTCACTTGGATCATATTGATATATATGAAACTTTGTGAATGAATGCAAGCAAAAGTAAAGAAAGCACTTGGTTCTCTGGGCGTCAAGAAATGCTGTGTTTTTATAGAGAAGTTCATCCATTTTGCCTGCTACACAGCTTCAGGCCAATCTAGTGATGCCTCTTAAGTAATTCTGTAGGAACTCTAAAGCCCCATAACAATGGATGAGACTGTGTACCTTTCTTTCAAGCAACAACTCAGTGACTGAGAACGGTAAACTACGGGTAAGAGTATTATGGTCATTGCCCCTGAGGAAACTGTAGAGCACCCCAACAATGCATTTTGACTAAAGCATAGTGTCCCTGGTCATTCCATGTGTGCTGTTGCCTTACCCTCTGATATTTTGGAGGAAGGCCAACAGACTACTGTGGGAAGAAACGTGCAGTTTGGTCTCATTTAACACTTAGGCACTCGAGTGCATATACCCCTTTAGCAGTATCAGATGGAGCTTGTGGGAACTATATTCAGCAACAAAACAAAGCATAGTGTTTATTTATCCCTAGAACCAAACAGGGCTATTTTGACTCAGAGAGACAAAAGGGCTTAAAGCTAAGTATTTGCTTCTCAGAAGTTCTTAGTCTGACAAAAAGAAATGCACTTTCCATTTGTTTTAATAAATACTGACTTACAGTGCTGTTATCTGAACTTTACTAGGTAGAAAGTTGGTGTAATAAAGCAGAAAAATCATACTCACATGCAAACTGTAATAAAGCATCTCGACTGAGGACAATCCCAATGCTGTTCTCTGCTTTGCACTGGTACTTTCCATAGTCAGTGATCTCACTTGCATTGGAAATAATTAAGTTTCCGTCGATGAATGTGTAGCGGTAATCTGCCTCTGAATCTACCTGCGTCCCATTGATGTACCAACTGAAAAACATAAAAGGTTTTTGTTATATTTGTGATGAATGACCAGCTAATTTAGAGTTAAAGCTGAAATTTCAATTAGCACACAGACAAACAAATGCCACACCTGTATGTGGGTGGTGGATTCCCCCGTGCCTCACAGTGCATCACCACTTTCTTTTCATCAGAATCCAAAGGAAAAATAACATCATCTGGCTCCTGGATAAAAACAGGCCCAAACTCTTCACTTTCTACAACAAAAGAAGAGATAGAGAAAAGATGATTATAATTATCATAACAGAGTGCCAGGGGGCTTTCTATGAACTCTGGAATTTGATTTGTGCATGAAACAGTAGAAAATTTGCAATTTTTCACAACATTAAAGCCACCTGCCTAATACTGTGTGTGTGCCTTTCATTCTGTAAAAACAGCTCTGACAAGTCAGGGCAAGGACATGACAAGTCTGGGGTGCACTGTGGTGTTTGGGGACTTTGGGTTATGAGATGGGGTGCTGTGGATTGGACTTGCTTTGGTGCATTTTTGATGGTCACCAAGATAGGGATCTAGAGAGCTTGGAGGCTCGGTTGATGGACTCCTTGTTGTGATTCTTAAGCCATCAGGTTACATTTTCCTGCTGAGGGAGGTTGCTGCCAGTGGTTAGTCCATGTCAAAGTAACAGCTAGATAAATGTGAGGACCTAGGGAAGATCACTGCACTATGGACAAAATATTCCCTTCACCTGTCTGTTTGTCTCTAGTTAGTGCATTCTAGATTGAGAGATATATTTTATAACTAATCTGTTAGTTCTAACATTACAAAGAACTTTGAGTAATCCTCAAAACGGCACTCTAAACTGAGTTTTGAGCAAGAAAGCCTGAAATGCGTTGTCCTTCCAAGAGCTATAACAGCTTTTGAAGTTAGAAGTAGGGATGCACCGATACCGATACTGGTATCGGGTATCGGGGCCGATACTGTAAAATGTGTGCGTACTCGTACTCGTAAAAGTTAACCGATACCATGAACCGATACTAATGTAGCCCGGATGGGAATTTGGGAGTGGATACTCATAATTCCCATGGACTTAAACGCCACAGTAACATAAGGTGTTCACAGTTGATGTTATGTGATGTAACTCTACCCTGAATGTAATTTGCCCTGTAATATGTCGCAAGGTAAATACAGGTAATTAGAGCAATCAAACTGTTATGTTAATCATAAAAGTATTATTTTATGGTATGTAACTCTGAAGGGAGTTAAAATATTTTTCAGAGTTCTCATTTTCTGGAGGCCCGTGAAGGTAGCATAAAACCGGACCTGTGTGTATCTGTTGCAATGGAGGAGGAGAAGAGAACGGCATGGAGAGATGAACGAGGTTAGCTGAACCAAAGTGAGAGACCCGGCTAGTTTTACTGAGGTTAACCAGCACAAAAGAGTGTGTGACTAGAAAACTGACCGTGTGAGAGCTTCACAACAGAGTGTGGGTGAAGTGACTTTTTGTTTCAATGGTCGCACCACCGTGCTGTGTTTCCAGCTACGACCGCCGAGGCTAAAGGCTAGCCGGACTGCTTGGCCGCCAAGGAGGCAGCCGCTATGGACTGTCGGAGAGCTGGACAGTGACTCGCTAACGCGCTGTAGCAGAGACAGCATCGGGTCCGCAGGGAGTGGATTTAGTGTGGGACTGGTGAACGGCGATCTACCGGGCAACGGAACTGTAAGTCAGACTTTTGTGCTCTTACTGGGGAGAAGAGGATTTTTCTCCATCGTCCGGCGTGAGCAGCAAACAGGCCTGCAACAAGTGTGAGTGTGTGTGGGCCCCATGTGTGAATATTGTGTGTTTAGTGGATTTATATAACGTGTTTTGGAGTGTATATTAGTGAGTCACTTACCAAAAGATGATAACATAAGTTGGGTTGTTTAATATAATTTGAAAGGGAATTATTTCATTTATACAGTGTATTTCATTTGGTTAAGGAATTGGAATATCATTTGAGTTTAAAAAGGGATGTGTTGTACAGTATTTGTCTCTGCCCTTACGCTCAGTAAACGTTTCGCTTTGGGTTAAAGAGTTGTCTGGGGTCGTTTCTTTACTACTGGTTAAGTTTAACTTGTGTGTGGTAGAAGTATCGGTTTTTGTACTCGGTATCGGCAAGTACTCAGATCCAAGTATCGGTATCGGATCGGTTTGAAAAAATTGGTATCGTTGCATCCCTAGTTAGAAGTGATCCTTTCCTCAGGGTACTCTTTTAGGTTTCTTATGTTATGTTATATAATGTATATAAGTTATGTTAAAAAAGTTAAACCTTCAAGATTATCCATTAAGCTTTTATCCTATTTCTTTTAGAGTCTTTGGACACACTGCTGTTTGACTAAATGGGCGAGTGATCAACGAAAGACAAATGATGGTCCTGACTTTGTTATTTACTAAAGTATTTTTGTTGCCCAGGCTTGGGAGTGCAAAGCAGGGAGTGTACATCTTCTCTCTCTTTGGGCTTTGCACTTGATATCCAAGCACATACAGTTTGCTAAACAACAGTATCAAATGGTAAACAACCATGTAAGTGGACTGATAACATTAGTACGATATTGTTATCCATCTTCTCTTCTTACAGATTTGTTTCTGTCCTTTTACAGAATAATTTAAAGATGCTACCGCTGAGCAGAAAACAGGCAATGTTTTTGTTTGTTGGAGGGAATATTATAACACAAGCATTATTTTTTCTGTCAATCTTTCTGCAGTATTTACCTTCTTTGCTATGGTGGAGACCAGGCCTCTATTTCTTTCTTTCTTTTTTAAAAATAACACACTCGGCAAGCACAAGAATACATTAAAAAACAACAACAACAACAACAACAACAACACACACACACACACACACACTAAAAGGACCTTATCTGATATTCAGCAAAATTATTTACTGTATGTAACTCTAATATAAGTGCTTTAATATGGTATTAGTCAATTGCTATATACAAACAAATGTAATAAGACAGACCATTGCTTTTAAATGGGAACACGAGCTCATTTCAAATACACTGTATTGGCAAAAGTATTTGCTTGTCTGCCTTAATATGCATATGAACTTGAGTGACATCCCGTTATTAATCCATAGGGTTTAATATGATGTCAGCCCACCCTTTGCAGCTATAACAGCTTCAAGTCTTCTAGGAAGGCTTTCCACAAGGTTTAGGAGTGTGTTAATGGGAATTCTGACCATTGTTCCACAAGCTAATTTCTGGACTATCTTGTCAAAGTACTTTTGGGAATATAGTGTATCAGTAGAAATGTGTAGAAGTGTTTTTCATTTCATATTCAGTTTATTTTTTATTGACGTCAGTTATCTTGTATCTTTATTTCATACATCAAATTAATAACTGCACATTGTTTAGAGGCATTTACTACTCTGTCACTTTTGTGACCTCAAGCTAAAAATCTTAGAGCATTATTTTATCCTCTGTTTATTAGTAAGCAGTAGGCAAATTAAGTATTAAACTTATAAATACATACTGCACACTAGAAAATTACTAACCATGCGTTACCACATCACTGACTTCCTAACTCATACATCCCAACTCAGATATCCCAAAAGCAAAGAAATATGACATTTTGAACACTTTTGATCTTTCATTTTAAGGCACAGAGCACAACTGTCATCAAATGCATGTGCGCAGTTCAAAGGGAAAACTGTCATACTTTTGTTCTTTTAGTTGAAAGCGTGCAGCATACATGGGGGACACATGGGTTGTTAGGAGTCCAGAGGTACCTACAGAATCAGTGTGACCTCATTAAATAGATTTAAAAGAAAGAGCTAAGATGAAACTGTCAACCAATTTGCTATACCAATATATACAAGACACAATTGCTTTACAACAGTACAGAGAAAACTTTAGTTGTAAATGCCATTGAACTACAGGTTACATAAAACGTACCCAGAAATCAATGTTTTTTGGAGGTATAATGCTTTCAATGTCCTTCTAGCACTGACACAGTAAGGTGTCCATGGACAATAATCACATCAGAGGATATGTGTCAGACAAGGAAAACTAAATTGTTGTGACACATATAAGTTGATTTACTTCGACTGAAGGGTTCTTTGGTGCATAGATTTTAAAATCAATTTACAAAACACCCAGTTTGCTACCTATTGAGCGACAGACTGCAAAATGAGCATCTAACAAAAAGGCAACATTTGAGGTTGGGGTGCAGGCCAAACAAAACTGTGCAGGCGTCCTTGCAGCCTTCTTGCCAGCAAGCAGGACAGGGCACATGGGTACATCCTCTCTCAATGTGCCAGTCTTCTGCTTTTCTCTGAACAGATTGCAACTCCTCCCTCCCACAAAATGGGACCTGCTAAGGAGGGGTTATGCATTAAACTGCCATGAGCATCCACCTTTCGGCGACAAGCATGGTGTTGGAGAAAATAGTCTCACTCCTGAGGAAGGGAGCAATAATGATGGGCCTTGAGAGGGGCGTCTCCTCTAGTGTTCGGTGTATTGTATAGTATTAAAGTATACAAATGGATCGTTTTTACTCCAAAAAAATATTTTTCAGTTTTTCTATACTGGTGCACATCCCTAAAAAAAAATCACCCCAAAGATTGTAGAATAATTAATTATTATCAAATAGAGCTTCTCAAGTCAGCTGGGGAAAAAGCCTGCCTTTTTTTATTAAGCAATATATAATAGACAGAAGCGAAATGTCAGTAATTTTTTTATTTATTTCAGTATCATTCAGCCCTGGAGTTTTCTGCTTGACAGTCCCTGTTGCAATTGTGTTGTTTCTTCCGAGTGCTCTTTGTTTCATTCGGCTGGTAACAGAAAAGTGATGCACCTTGTACGGTAGGCTTCCTAGTTGCATTACACATCAGATTTACAGACATTGCAAAAGACAGCTGAATCTTGTGTTCTTCAAAAGAATTGTTTTTCTGTGAGATGATGAATTTAGGGATATTCTAAGCTCTGTAAACAGAGGTTTTTTGAAGTTTGCATGTGACACAGGAGAATATAGTAGCTGAAAAAAAATAAAAAATAAAAATATATAAATATATATATATATATAAAGTAATGCATGCTGCTGTTTAAATCAGTCGTTTAAGCAGCACCATGCCCTCTTCAGAGACTAACACATACTGTACCTTCCCTACCTATCATTAAAATTAAAAAACTAAAGCTAAGCATGATAATATCAGCTATTTTTGTTAACTTTGTTCATAATAATTGAACTTCCAACCTGCAGTGGCTCCACGCACCACCAATGGGACAGCCAGCTTAACAACCAACTGGTTAACAGACATAATTACACTGAGCATTTTGCTTTAGTTGGCCTTAGGGAAGGATTTTATACTATATTTTGTAATACTGTTTATTTATGTGATACTTTTGAATTGGTTTAGGAGAGGAAAAACAAACAAATAACAGAAGTAACTCTGCTTTATTTTGTCACAAAAAATGATTTTTTTTCCTGATAACGCTAACAGTTTCAGAATCTATCAGTACATTCAGTTAATGGTGACTTTACTGGTGTAAAATGTAATTTTTATAATTTAGTTACCTTACATAAAAGTCCTCAGTTGATTTATGTGCTACTGAACTGAAATTCTTGCAGCACCCAGTTTGGATGTGAGCCACTTTCTCAAGATTGTTTTTTACAGTCTCCATGTTTTGGCTCTTACATCCAAAACATTTGTCACATTTGTGGCTACAACTGTAACCATAGATTTAGTTCAGTTAGCCGTTGTCACTAAGAGCAGAGTATCATCGTGTGTGAGAGTTGGAGCGGTCGGCAAACATCACAACAAGGCAAGAGTTTGTGAGATAACATTTGGAAGATAAACATGGCAATAACAATCAGAGAATTATCCCCAGAACCCATTTTAATACACGGTTAGGGTATTCATCCCTAGCTGACACTGCATTTGATCTGGTACATAATGTCAGCAATGCAACAATATGAGTGACTCAATCTTGAGTATTTGCTGCTATTTAGAAATGATCCAATGACAAAATGAGAATCATGTTGTTTTTTCTTCCCGTGCTGTATATAATCTCTTTCATACTGTCAGCAATTCATTGTTCTACAGGGAAATAAATAGCTTTTGAAGTAATATCCTCATCACTGGAGGAAAATGAATCAATATTAAGTTGCAAACCTTACAGTGCATATAAAGCAACTGATGCAGTGTTAATAGTTCTAAAAATAAAAGAAGCCCATCAGGTCTTTACATTTTCTGCATCTTATTTACACGGCTCTCTGTCTGCACATTCAGACATATACTCAGCACTATCAGTGTGCTGCACCTGTCCTGCTTAGTTTAGGGAATGGGCCACTGAAAATTATTAAAATATTTGTATTTCAAACACAAACACGTTTCAGGTGAGTCCATGTCATAACATATAATATATGTTGCTAAAAGGTGCAGGAAATGCCAGAATTGACTTATCAGAATAATGCCAGAACTGACTTTTTATCATTTAGTCCTAGTATACCTTCACATGGAATTTATATGATATTTATATTTATATCGATATATTGCAGGAACAGAAGAACACAGGGACAGACAACCTAAAAAACACTTAATTAAACTCAGGAAGTGATATTAGATAATATCAAGCTGAACAGCACCCATTTTTATTTTAATGTCAATCAGCATACAAATATGTGGACCTAATTCATCAGTCTAAATCATATTATTATAAGAATGATATATTATTACATCTGATAATAATATATAATATATAAAAACATCCAGCGGTATTGAATATTTAAATTAAGTTTCATCCCCTTAAGTGAGGGAAATATGTTTAACAAGGAAGAGAATTCCTACAGTGTTCAATCAGTGAGGATGTAAACACCTTCAGATTAAAGCAGAAAATTAACACTTAAGCTTCACACTTAGTGTTTAATTTTAAATCCAGTATGCTGGAGTCTAAACAATAAATGACTATCACTGTCTTTCTTGGCAACACTGCAATTCTGGTACACAGTATATTATTTACAATGCATTATTGTGCAGACAGCCACAGGAAAATTAATATGCATTCTGTTTGCGCTCAAATGCAAAACATAATATGGATTTAACTGACTTTACTATGGGTACAGTGGGGCAGTGCTATGTACAGTCGCCTCAGGGTTTGAACCACTGAATGACTGGCACTTTTCTGTATGGTGTTTGAATGTTCTTTTGGTGATTGTTTGGTTTTTTTCCCAAGTGTTCCAGTTTCCTCCCACAGTCTAAGCCATGACTGTTAACAGTCTGAGACTGAACTCTATCCTCCTACAACCTTCTAAATTGGTTTTAGGTCTACATGTGAGCATGAGTGGCTGTCTGTCTCTTGGCTATCTCTTTGTTAACCCTGTGATGCACTAGCAACTTATCCAGGAGTTTGTCTTTGGAGTGTGACAAGAAGCCAGCGTACTCTGATGGAGTACACATGCACAGGGAGAACATCCACCAGGACACATTACAAAAAGAATGACTGAATCATTGATTGATAGACTGATAGAAAGAGCTAGAGTGGTCAGTTATGTTCTGCAAAACCCAGGTTGCACCATTATTTTAGTGTGTCCTAGTACCCTCTCCAAATTGAAGGCCAAGTTCCATATAATATGGGATGTCAGAGTCAGGGTACACTGGCAGCAGCTTTTGGTGGATGCTGTGTGATGGTGTGGGGCAGCATATCCCTCACTGGCAACGTTTGTCATCACTGGAGCCAATCTCAACACTGAGAGATATCAACTTGAGAATCTGCAACAAGTGGCAATCCCATATCTCCACAGTCTGAGACTGAACTTTATCCTCCAAGATGACAACACTCGTCCTCACAGAGCAGGGTTTATCAGGGACTCCCTCTAGACTCCCTTGTGAGTGTAGAGGTTGGAATGGCCTGCCTACAGTGCTGATCTTAACCCTACTGAACACTTGTGGGATCAGCTTTGGCATGCTGTTTATGTCCGAAACACACAACCACATTGGCTAACTTGCTGCAAATGCTGGATAAAGAATGAGATGCCATTCCACAGCATTGTGGTACCATGCTGGTCACTAGCATGAGGATGAAAGTCCAGGCTTTTGCAGCTGTGCATGGTTGTTCCAGATGCTACCGAGGTCCTTGTTTGTTAAATTAATACATTTGTCTAAGATATGGCAAGTTTTTCATGGGTGCAACCCACATACTGATTTGAGGAAAGATAAACAGGCTCCAGGCTTCCCTCAATTTTCAAGCCTTCTGGTAGAGAATCTGCGCTTCAAGGACAATCTTTTAATTGCTGATTTAACTTATTAAGGGAAAAAAGTAACTACCCTGCTTGTTAAATAATTAATTAACTGTGATTAAACACTTTTTAAATGCATTTATTTTTATTTAGGGGCAGCATGGTGATGCTGTAGTTAACACTGTTGTCTCACAGGAAGAATGTCCTGTGTTCGAATCCACCATCTGGCTGAAGCCTTTCAGTGTGTTTGTATGTTCTCCCTGTGTCTGTGTGGGTTCCCTCTGAGTTTCTCTCTGGCTTCTAGTCACACTCCAAAGACAGCCTCCTGGATAGGTTGCTAGTGCATCACAGGCTTAACAAAGAAATAGACAAGAGACAGATGGCTACTCGTGCTCACATTTACACCTACAGCCAATTTAGGAATCCCAATTAACTTAACAGCCAAATGCTTGATTGCAGGTTTGCTGCCAATGGTGGCACAACCAGTTATTAGGTTTAGGAGGCAATGACTTTTGCCAGGTAGATTTGGATAGCTTTTTTTCTTAATGAATGGTATTTTCATTTACACTGGGTATCTTAGTCTAATAGGAGAATCTGTTTGATGTGTCTGTCTGAAACATTTAAGTATGACAAATATGCAAAAAAATTACTAATCAGGAATGGGACAATTACTTCTTCACAGCAATACTGAAGAGCTGTTCAACCAACATGTTTGTGATAATTTGAAAACACTTGAGAGCTGGATAAAAAAAACCCATATCATTCTTTAAATGCATTTGTATTTGTTTATGTGTTTGTCTGTAGAAAATACAAACACATACACAAGCATATGTGTCATTCAACTTCGAGTGTCATGGCCATCTGTCAGTCATAGAGTCAAAAAACGCAATACCCCCTTTAATCCACCAACGGTACATTACTTGTTGGCATCCATTTCATCCACTGAACATCAATCCGGTGCAATGGTATAATGGTCCTGTCAACACTGACAGTGGAGAGGCATTACCCTCACCTTGGTTATATAGATGTAAGTCATTTTATGGCTACCTAGTGATAATGCTGTCAGAAAGTAAAAAAGGCAGAAAGATAGGCAGAAAGGAATAGACAAGCACCTGGAACAGAAAAGAAGGTAACAAAGGAAACAAAGAATGAAAAAAAGGACAGCTATTATAATTTTAAGCCTGCTTTTAATATGACTCACTTTATTAGGAACTACTGATCCGGTTTGACAATAGAGAAACTGCTTCAGATTTCCATTAATGAGCATTCCAGATGCAATAAGCATGATGTAATTAATCACATCAAAGCATCAATGTGTCATTAGATCCTCAAGAATTATTAATTCTTGAAATCAGGACACTAAGTGACCCATGTAAATTTATGATGTTGCGTTTCCATTGTGCATTTGGGGTATTACATCTTGTCTTTGACATAGCTATCCATTATTTCTTTCTATGCTGACAGAAGCACAGTGAGCTCAATACTGCAATGATCCCACTTCAATTTCACAAAGGGCATGACCCTGGTCACCCCGGAGAATGCGGTGATAACGGATAGGTACAATTCATTTCCAGACCAAACCTAAATAGAGAGAAACATATAAAGTCTAACCTAATATGGCAAACTCTTGCCAGAGTGCAGACATAGCAGAGTGCATTCACACCAATTACTTTTGGAGGAGCTCAGTCAAACTCTGGAGTGTCTTCCCTTTGGGTTAGGCTCATTTTGGCGGGTGAGAACACTGTCATCTGAACTTCACAATTCAGGTCTCACTCCTATGTATAAGGAGTTAGAAGCTGACATTGATAGCTAGTAAGACATACTATGCCATAAAAGAAAAAACACACTCAGCTTTCTCTTCCTAAACAATGGATACCACAGAGTGTAAATTAAGTCAAAAGGGACCCAAATATTAAGTATCCTTGGATAAAATGGGAGATGACTTCTATGCAGCAAAAAAATTGTCCAAATTCTCCCATTAATAAGCTTTTGTGTTTATATATATGTATCCCTATTGAAACATTTGCTTGTATATATGCAAGTATGAACGCAAACTCTAACAAATCAAAAACTTTTGAGAGAAAACAAACTGAGATTTTGACTGCTCCATTAGTTTTACCTTCGCTTCTATAGTCCTCCTGAGAGCTATGCAGACTCAGGGCTGACAGGGGGTGACTGGAGAAAGCAGGCCAGTCAGGAGTCACCAGCCCACTGCTGTAGTGTTGAGGTCTGCCGCGCGAGTTGAGCACTGAAGAAGAGCTGTCTGGCTTCATTCGTAATACTGCTGCATATGATATAGGCCGTGCTGCAACAGCTCTTGCGAAATCTGGGGGGAAAAAAAAAAAATGTGGAACACAGTTTAAGGATAAATCATTTACGTTCAGGATGTTAACTGAAACTGAAGTTAAATTTGCCAACAATAACAACAAATTCAGTTTTAGTGGATATTTGTTACAGCAAGTCAATGTCCAAATTGAAAGAACAAATTATGAAAGCACTAACCTTTTTAATAAATAAGAAAGAGAAAAGTACTCCAGTGGAGTATATAGTATAAAACTCAGCAGCAAAACAACTCTAGTCAGTTTTCATTCTGTAAGAAACAGAATAATTTGGAGCAAACTAGTGCTTACAAACAAGGCATAGCACACAGGCAAAAATAAAGGAGAGAGCAGAATATAGGTGTGTCGTAAAACTCAGGGAGTGAAATAAACAGAAAACATCTTAAAATGTCTAAAAAAAATGCACAGAAATGATATAATTGATCTAATTTCTGAGTAAAATTGTAACCACAAAGTCTAAGAGATTTGTGCAAGATTAAATATCTGTCTGTAAAAGTCCCAATATCCACCTAATATAAAAGTCATTTTCAAAATCACTACCACAGTACCTGTTAAAAAGGTGTGAAATTACCCATAAAGATACTAATTTCTTTTTTTAAACATTTTTTATTCTACATTTTAAATCTAGGAGTCTGTTTTCCCATTTGGCTCTCATACAGTCTGTTTTTTTTTTTTTTTGGAGCATCTGCTGCGCAGCATCATTTGATGTACTGACTAAAAAGGCACTTATGATGCCTTAGGTGAAAACATGCAGTTCTTAAAAGGAACCACAGACACATTGCATATTCTGGAGATTACTGTCATCAAAGTCTCAAATTGAATAAAATGGTAAGTGTAACAGAACAGGAGAGAAACAGATTCCTTTAAAGTCAAAGAGCCCGTGGAGGTTCAGAATAATATCCTCTCTGAAAAAAGAAGTTGAGGCTGTCACTAGTCATCACTGTCACCATAAATTTCTGCAGCTTATTTCTGAAGAATTCAGTCCACTTTTTTAATGGTATTGTTCCAATACCATTGTGATACTATTAATATAACTATTAATATAACAACTCAAGAAAAAAATAAACAATTAGTGTATTTCTCTGCTTGAAATTTAATCATCATTACACAGGTTCCAAAGAAACTGTACGATACAGCTAAGGAATAGCTAAAATTACTGGTACTATGGAACCAATCCTGTGCAAATATATGGCTTAAAGTAAAATGCATAAGACTATAATCTTAAAGCTCAAGAAAAACTTAATCAGATATCTGCAAAGGAGGGTGGGAGTTTCTTACCCTACATGATAAAGTACTGTGAAAGAACTGAACAAAACTAAGAAATAATTATGTGTCCTTGGGGACTTGTCAGCTGCGAACAAAAAAAAAGAAGAAAAAAGCAATCTGCAAATGGAGAGCAGGCAATTACTGTATTACATATTCTGCTGAGAAACAGGATATGGAACTCCATTTGAAATTAAAGATACTGTGAGTTTGAACATTGAAAAGCAAAGCAATTAGTAGTTGGTTGATAGTCAGTTAAACCATTTATCCTGCCAAAAATCAGCTTAGTTGGTGGTGTAAATCAACTGCAACAGTACCTTTCAGTACTTCATTAAATGTGCCTTCAACACCTGGAAAGGTAAAAATCATATTAACTTTAGAGAGAATTCCAAAATAAAATTATGGCTTATTTTTAGAGCCTCAGTAATATGGCTTAATGGCATTGTAATAATGCAATGCATTTATATTAGCACTGTTTGTAATGTTCAACATATATATTTTAAATGCAGTATTTGTTAAAAAGCCCTCCTGTTATGGCGTTATTTTTTTGCCTCTATTCTGAGTGCACATAAAAAGATTTTGCAAATGCAAATGTTGCATTTTGAGGAGAAAATTATTTGGAGCGAAGAAAAGTTTAATTTGAGCGAACAAAATTCATTGCTGTGTGCAAGAAATGTACTAGTGTTTATAAACCCAATCAGAATTTTTGCATCCAAGTCTGTGAATGGTTGGTTTTGTGGCACATTTATAATGTGTACAGAAAGAGTTGAGCGTGTAGGGTGCAGAGATGTTGAGAGCAGGAGCAACACACTGAGAGCAGGTCCGCAGATGTCTGTCAGCACACAGAGCAGAGATCTGAGCGAGAGCAAATGCCAACAACTGAGTGAGAGGGGCTGTTATTGTGTGTATATGGATAATAGCAAACACTGAAATACATTTCTTGCACGCAGCAATGAATTTTGTTCGCTCAAATTAAACTTTTCTTTGCTCCAAATAATGTTTGGTCTAAAGGTACGATCACTGGTCAGCATGCTTTCACAGTTATGGAGGGAAGAAATTGTAGAGATGGAATGTGGGTCTCATGTGTCAAGGTTGCTTGAGAAACTGTCCCATGATTTGAGGTCCAGTTTACAGCAGTGAGACATTTACCCTCAGAACATTCCTATTCCTACACTGAGGGACTTTTCCTACATGCTTGAAAATGAGCTTTGTCCTGTTGAAAACCCAGTTGTTACCACACAGACGAGGGCCCTCAGTCATGAAAGATGCTCTCTTTGTGACAGGCTGCTAGTAACAATGTGCCTAAAGATATGATTTAAATTTCATTCTTTGCTAAGTTGTCTATAATGTGTAGACACAACAGTGTCTCATCCTTAGAGTTGCGTGCCTTCAAGGATCCACAGGTCAGTGCCAATAAATCTATGAAAATGGTCAGGTCAGTGTATTTTCAATCCAATCATTGAAAACGGGTGAAAAAGCAGCCAATGTCCAAGCAAAAACTTTGAAAGCGCTTGAAGACAATTGCTCAAGATAGCAAAGAAGTCTGACTCTTTAGTAGACAAAATATAAAGACATGAGGTGTAGCTCAAGACTTTTGCACAGTACTGTAGTTACTTATGTATGAGATGATGGGTATGCAGCCTGGCAACATGACCCTGTAGGCCTGATGCAGGGTAAAGAAACCCTGGAGAAAAACTAGAAAGATCTGTCATGCCCTGCAATGAACATTTAGAGTCACACAGGAATACAGAGTGAGTCACACAAAGTTCTGCTTATGATCGTGTTTGTCACACTGATTTTTTTTTTTTTGCAATTCAAGCAGAGCTCAGAACATAATATATAACTGAATTTTATATAACTGAGCTGAGGCCAAGCTATCAGAAGCAGACTGGTCTTAAGCATATTTGACGCATACATGTATAAAGCAACTTAGAATCTTTGACTGACAGCTAAGATGTAATGGTTGAAAGAAGCTGAATGATTACAAGGAAACAGCTTGTTATAAAACAGGTTGATCCTGTTAAAAGATGACAGCTGCAATGACTTCATTTAGTCAAGATTTAAAATACTGTCAGGACAAACAGCTCATTTCTCTTGCTAAACAGGACATTTCCACGTAAACATGCCGTATCTCATCAATGCCAGTTGGCATACTTCCTGCAGTGGAAATAAATGATAATGTTACTAGATTCATCAGGCTTTAATGGAGATAAATAATCATAACTACAACACTATGAATGTGCATATATAGAAACGGATGTATCATTTTGTAACCAAACCATAGCACCTAAAATCAGAATCAAATCATTAGGATACCTGAGAGATTTCCAGTCCTAAGAAGTACAAAACTATGAGGGGTAATTTTTACCAAAGGACCAGTGAATCAAATAAAAGCTTATCCCAACAGTATTAACACAAGCCTTTGATGCTAATTCAGACTGGGACGGAACCATAAAAAAATAGCCCAGAAGTGTTTTTCACAGTACAAAATGAGTCATACTTATAGGAAGCATGGGACTTTAGAATACTCGTGTGCTTGAGCAACATTATGGTTTCATTTAATATATAACATATTGTAACTTTTGTAGGACTGTCACAATTCTGAAACACTCAGATATGATAATCTAGTGGGGTTTTTTTGTTTTTTTTAAATATTAAGGTCTAAGTAGCTTTCATTTTTTTTACATTGTATTATACCTGATGTACCTAGGTGTCCCTAAAGCAATAAACCAGTAAGACAGTCATAATTCCTGACATTCAGGTTGAGACAAGCTAGAGAAACTGGTTATGTATTTTTTTTGAAGAATTTTCTGAAAAACTTTTGCATTGGTGGCTTTGTGAATTTG
Source organism: Oreochromis aureus (assembly GCF_013358895.1). Lineage (NCBI taxonomy): Eukaryota > Metazoa > Chordata > Actinopteri > Cichliformes > Cichlidae > Oreochromis > Oreochromis aureus. The sequence continues at coordinate 7,740,477 of NC_052955.1, read as the reverse complement.
TGGTATCCTGTGTGCGACTTATGTTAAATCGACGTCATAAGCTACTGTGTAGCTAAATAACTGTAACACAGTAATTTCCTAACCGTTGGAATAAATAAAGCATTTTTTATATCCTATCTTGTCTTGTCCTTTGTGAAACAATGTAATACTTTTCATTGTATTTATAGGTTTAATTGTATTATTAATTGTTTTAATAGCTTTTACAATACATGTATAGACTTAACACGTGAATTATACTTCTGCGTCAGATCTACATCGTAACTTTCACCATAACGGGAACCTGACTTTAACCCAATGCCACAACCTTCTGTGTAACTTGGAGTGCATCTCCCGAGAAATGTCTGTATGTACTACCAGTTTGGTTGAGGCATACCACAATGACTTTGAATGTCATGGAAGGTTGCAGTGTAGGGATAAAAGCAGTTTTATGATTTAGGTAACCTGAGTTTGGATGTACATATTTCCTGCAGAAGACTAAATCAAGCATGAGACTGTTACACACTGAATGCACTGTGAAAAAAAAAAAAGAATTTCCAAACCTGAATTTGTCGTGTAAGGTATGTAGACACTGAACGCGTTGCATTTTTGTGACGAATTAGTCATCAAAAAAATGCATTATGAAAAAAATTAATGAAAAAATGAAAAAAACCTGTTTCTCCATCACCTGTTCAGCTCTGATGATTCAGTAAGGACATCTCCTGGTTTCATCTTCATGTTTCCCTCTCACCAGATAACCAAACAGATATCATGACCAGCAGCTTTACAGCCGTGGCTCCAGCAAACATCAGCTGATACTAGAAATTAATATTAAATAAATTCTAACAACAGCTGATCAAGCTTAAACGTGCTGCTGTTGTTTAACCTCCGCTGCTTTCTTCTTTCTGGCGCAAAGTGGGCGATAAACAAACAAGAGAGAAAAGCCGATCAGCTGATCATTGATCAGTTTCATGATTGAAATAACAACAGGGGAGAGAGGGGGAGAGAATGAGAGAAGAAGAGGCAGCTGAAACTAATTAATCTTAATAAACCTTAATAAAATAAAGTTCAACATCAGTAACATCATAGCACCTGCCAGCTGTATATAAACTCCGTCATGCTAGCTAGTACGCAGTACGAGTTATTGTAACTGACTGTAAAAAGTCAGCACAACGAAAATAAACTTCACATAAACTTGGTTTATATCTGACCCAGATAGACTGCAAGTCATGTTCTCACCTGAAGTTCAGTTCCCTGACACTGGACCCGACACCGCGGCCGCCTCGGTCTCTCCTCCTCCTGCCTCACCTTTCTGTCATCCACCTGCCAGCGTGTTGCATCTGCTGGCCTTCACCACTTGCTAATGTTACTCAAGTTGTGAAAGCTCCGCAATAGCCACCACCAAACAATTGAGTTATTTTTACACATCTCCCAGCATCTGGCCAATCCACCACCTTTCAGTGTTTATACCGTTATGAAACAAAAAAAAAAAAAAAAGAAAGAAAAAAAACCCATCGGCCCACCGGGTAAATGCCTGGTATGCCCGATGGCCAGTCCAGTTATGGATGTAAGTAGGGCAGTTTGAGGTCTTGTTGGCAGGGCTGAGATCACATCTGAAAAGGCAGAGAAATCATTTCAGAAAGCTGATTGACCCGGATCAGCATCTAGCTGTGTGTCTGAAGGGAAAGACTAATATTTTACTATTTCCATCTCATTGTGTATTCACTACACATCTACAGAAATTCAGTGATCTGATTTGTCCAATCTGTTTAGTCAGATCCCAAAAAAATCTAAAAAATCTGAAAAATTGAACTTGATTTAAAAAAATAAAAAAAATAAATGTTGCAAATTTGTCCAGTTAAATTATATGGTCAGTGTGAACGGTTGCATTAGTAGATGAGTAAGAAAAATATTTTCAACTCATGAAATATTGGAATGGATTTTACACATCCGGTGTTTAGAGGCCCTAAGAAGCAGTGATGAAGCCTTTTCTCCTTCATATCAGTAAACTAGTTCTAAGTCACACATGAACAGCTTAGTTTCACTCATTATGGATGAGTGATGCAGAGACACCTGAGCTTAGTACATAGTCGTTGCTCATTATGCCAGGGGTTCAAGACCGTACAATAAAATACTGTGAATTACTAACACAGCTTTACCACTTAATGCAATAGTAAAGCTGCAGTGCCTGTAAAGTACATAATAACAGTGGTGATTAAGCTACTGTCATTTCAATGAATTTATATTGTAACAGCCATCCAAATATTATTTATTGTTTCCACTGACTTTAGAAAAAAGATATACACTCTTTAGGTATTATATTATATATAAAAGGTGCTGAAACATTCCTATGAGATTTTAGTCCATATCAACATGATAGCATAATGCAGTTCATGCAGATTTGTTTGCTGCACTTCTATGGTGTGAAACTCCCATTCAACCACATCTAACAAGGTTCTATTATATATATTGTCATTCTCAGATTACTTGAGCTTTGGGGCATGATGCTTTATCCTTCAGGAAACAGCCATCAGAGCATCAGTACATTGTAGTTATAAAGGGATGCACATGGTCAGCAACAACACTCAGGCAGGCTGTGGGATATAAATGATGCTCAATTTGTACTAAGGGGCCTAAAGTATACCAAGAAAATATACTCACTACAGCACCATCACCAGCCTGAAGTGTTGACACACGGCAGAATGGATCCATGTTTTCATGTTGTTTATGCCACATTGTGACCCTACCACCCAAATACTGCAGCAGAAATTGAGACTCATCAGACCGGGAAACATTTTATCAATCTTGAATTGTCACATTTTGGTGGTTCCTTATGAACTGTAGCCTCAGTTTTCTGTTCTTGGCTGAGTGGCACCCAGTGCAGTCTTCTCCTCCTATAGCTCATCTGCTCTACAGTCATTGCTTCAAGGTAGGATGTGTTGTGCATTCAAAAATGATCTTCTGCATATCTTGGACAACAAGTTGTTATTTGAGTTACTGTTGCCTTCCTGTCAGCTTGAAGCAGTGCAACCATTTTTGTCTGACCTCTGGCACCACCAAGGAATTTTTAACCAGAGAAAGACAGAGCCTATCACCAGATATCTTGATGCTGCTACTAAAATAAAACTATACATATTTGATTTTAACAGAGACATGTATGCTCCCTGGCTTGTTTGGAAAAACTATGCAAAATTATACACTGGCATCATAGGTACCAGACAAGCAGGCAAACAAAAAGTTATGATTATAATAAACATAATAAAGTGCCTTCAGACAGCTGTTGTTGTAAATTGCTATATGAATCAAAACTGAAAATCTGAATTTAACTTACCCTCATGTCATGGATTAAATCAACGTTAAAGGGATGTTGTACAAATTGCATGCATGCTTTAATTGACACAATGTTTGGTGGAGGTTATAAAACGTATCACTGTCTTCCTCAGGAAAAAAGCATTCCTAAATCCTGACAAACACAGCAGTCAGACAAATAACTTTTTTTATTTGTTTGACTGCTGAAGCCAACGGGCACTTGCACTTGTCAGCTGTCACCTTCATCTGATAAAAGCAATGACCCTTGCAGATCCTGCTGATCCCTATCTTTCAGTGGGTGCAAAATCAGTCACAGTCATTGTTGCTGAAAGGCCTGCACCTGCTGTATTTCAGGGAGCTCCAGAGCAATGCCATCGGTGATCGTTTCAGGTCTTAACACCACCTTCATGATAACATCAACAAAGGAGGCAACAGCCATTCTATACTTGAACAAAGAACAAAAAGTCAAACATTCCTGTTACCTTGTCTTTATTATGACGTGTGTTTTAAACTATTAGACTGTATGTTTACTTTAATGGAGATCACCTTTCTGTAATAAGCTACTCTAAATTATTATGCGGTGTGCCTACAAAGGACACGTACATGGATTTGAGACAAGGGACTTAACATGCAAACAAAACAACAACAGAGGTGAAGGTGAGGCTAAAGGAGGATGACACATTTCGAGTTAACAGAGGTGAGACCTGGAGAAGCAAACACTGGGGAAACACCGAAAACCTATCCACTTGTATTAGGCCGTTGGGCTGACACTCTGCAGGGCACAATATGCGACTCTTGTGGGGCTTTGTCGGCAGCCTCTGGACAATGGCGTGAAAAATTAATTAGAATAACACACAGTAAGTAGGTGAGACATTCGTGGGTGCTCAAGTAGATGGACATGATTAGCCATAGCCTGTAAGATTAATGAAGACCTTCACAGGAAGATTATATTGACTGAAGCTGATTATGCTTGAGACCATTTATTCAGTGGAATATCATTACAGATAGAACAATCCATACATCATATGCAACCTCACTTCACCTCATATCACAGTGGACTACTTACTAAAACCCAGTCTTTTTTCATGATCCTCGGCGTACGATGGGGATTGTATGAGTTGCTTCAACCTTGCCACAGTAACAATGAAACTGCAATGGCACTGTATGATTTATGGTATTAATGTGTCATACCTCCTGATGAAAAGTGTGGGAGTAAATTCAGTATGCTGCTTGTACTTGTTCCTTTTTCTTCTTAACATAAAATTCATGTTGAAGATGCATCATAATCCGACAAAAAAAGTCAGAGGTTATACGTTTTCTTTATCCTGATGGTTGGACCAAAAATAGACTCCACTGCCATGCATTTGCAGAACCCAAAATGCAGACTCTGTAGACAATCGAACAAACTGGAAACACTTTTATTCAAACTGATGGAAAATCCCAAAATCCAAATAGCAAGGTTCATATAGGACTCGACAATTCAGGCAGGGATGACACAAGCTGAGGAAAAGACACCACTATATATATATATATATATATGTATACACAAGAGTGCAATTAGGGGAAGTGAACACAGCTGGTGTAATGAGGCACAGGTGGAAATGAAATGAAATACAAAGCACAAGAGATAATGAAAATAAAAGAGGAAGTAACAAATAGGAAACACAAGTAAGTTAAAAACAACATGTTCAAGGTGTTATGGTGAAGTCCAACATGTTGAAATTAATTAATCTTGAAAAATTTTGAACTGATCAAATAATGTACAGAGCACGAAAAGGTCTGTTACCAGAAAACCAATTTTAAAAAGTTTACAGACAGAGATGGGGGTTATGAGCTGAGGGGGGGAGCTAACTTTTGAAAATATATTATAAATAATGATAAGGAATTTGTGGAATAGTATGGAAAAGGATTTGAAAAGATGCACAAAAAATTCAATTTAATAAATATACTTGATGTTACAGTCCCATAGGTCCAGGGGATGTGGGAAAGTAACAAAAGGCATCCGAGTTGAAACGTGGATGAATCAGAGTGTTAAATGTGTATATGGTTGTACTGTGCATTAGATAGGGATACTATATCTAATGACAAATAAAGATACATATAGTATTATAACAAGATGCTTCCTCCTTAACATTTGTTACTTGTATGTTTGAATAAGATTCAGAAAAGAATGCTGAAAATTTAAACAAACCCAGAATACAAAGTAGCAAGAATTAAAGACTAAAGACCAAAAGATAACCTAAAAACTCCAAGAAGTATACATTTCACAAAACTAAAAACACTGTGTCAGAAAACACAGGACCATGACATCCACATTCCTTGTATTCAGCACAGTTTAAATGTACAAGGTTAGCACAGGTTTGTGATTACTGATGACGGCTTTTCCCTTACACTGACTAACAGACCATGACTTTTGGATTATTGGAATGCTAGGCTAGTGGGAGATGCAGTTATGGAATGGGGGTGTCACTTTTTATAACAACTTCATATCTTAAAGTTTATTTTTCAAGGTATACAATTACAGCAATATATATTCATTGCATGGTCCGGCTCTATGTACTGCATGCAAATACTCATTCGTTTCCCCACACACAGCCATATTTCTGTCATTTGACTCTTTTGCCCTTGGTGAAAATTACTTCATGCATCACTTATACGGCACTACACATCTATATTCCCTGCAACCCACTTTTAATATTGAGATACCTCTGAGTTAACCAAGGAAAAGCTGAATTACCATTCCACACTTAACACTCCAAGAAATATTATATTTCAATCACTGGTGGACTGAGGTGGAAAAAAAAGAAAAAGAAAATGGCCCCAGACATTATGCCTGCCCAACCCACTTTGTTAGTGCCCTCTCCCTTCTATGTGATTTAAATATCTACAGAATAAAAGGACTGGACAACGAAGAGAGGCACAGGGGAAAGTAAAATAGAATGGAGCAACTACTGTCTTCAAACTGAGTATTTTCTGTTCTCATGGAGAACAGTGGGTCAAAAATCCATTATACAAACCATTGTGTCAAAAGTATTATAATAGACAAAGACAGCATCACACCCGTGGGAACAGCTGCTCATGGCTCCTACTGCTGATAATATTGAAAACCAGTTTGAAGTGTGGCACTCTTACTAAAATGTGACACATCTCTGATAGTTGTGAGTACTAAAAGCACACTCAGTTCGCAGTGCTGTTCTGACTGAAGTGGAGAACTACAACTCTCTCTACATACATATAATTATTGCAACATTAGTCAAATACGTGTTGTATAAATTGAACAGCTCCTCCTCAGAGTCCACATATGTAAGATTCAACTTTGACGTCATTATGACCCAAACTATTTGTTGTATCACAGTTTTCAGGTAACAACAATTTGCAACAAATTTGCAACAATTTGACTCTATTCATTTCAGTTACCTTTAAGACAAAAATTAGTGTTAGCGTATGGATGGATGATGAAAAGAAGTCCCTTGAAAAGTTTGGCTGCAGAAGAATGAAGGCAAACAAATTAAAAAACTTGTCATTGTCAAGCAACAATATCTGCCCCAAATATTTGGAAAAGCGTATTCTGTGATTTTAGGATGTTACTTCAGGTTGCAAAACAATGTCTTGCCTCAATATTACTACCCCCATATTTTGGCTCAAGACAATGCGTTTACTGTTTTATGCTTCACAGATGCTATAATTCATACATTTTGGTTGTTTTTGTATTTTTCTCTATTGGCATATGTGTTTTGTGTAATTGAGATGTTTTTATTTGTGTGTGTGTGTGTGTGTGTGTGTGTGTGTGTGTGTGTGTGTGTGCGTGCACTACTACTCTGTTGATAGTATTGCTGTCTATTATAGCCTGTACACACTTGCAAAAGACAATTTGATCTAAAGTCATATCATGCTGGTTAAATAAAGGTTAAAGAAAATGAAAAATATGCATGTACATAACAGTAGGTGTCTTATTTTTCGATTTTTTTTATGCAATCATGAAATACTTTTGTTTACACTGTGATAAAGCTCCTGGCATTGTCATTCAACTAAATCACACAAGAAAGAAACACAGACTGCATTTCCTGTATCCAATTTTCAGCTGAATTGCATAGATATGTTCAGTGAATACTGCAGTCATCAGTGTAGGAGAATTGATGACATTCTTTGTATTTCCTTCTTTCTATGTCACTATATGTGTAGTGCAAAAAATAAAAATAAAATATACAGCATTTAAATACTTGAGTTTGTTGTACCTAACAGTATATGTGAACATATGTTCACCTATAATCCAGAAGAAGAAACAACCTTGCATTCTTTTTTTCTGAAAGGAAGCTAGTTTACTATGCAGGAAGACAACAGAAGTCATTGTAGTAGTACTGAGATGAGACACCCATAATGAGCAAGCAGAGCAAATTCTGTCAACTGTACACATCCAAGGAACCAGGAAACTAAATCCTGAGATCAAAAATCAATGGACAGAATTGGCTCAACTGAAACAAATTAACTACACAAGCCGCTAAGTCCCTGTTCATAAACTTGATAAACTAGTTGAAGTCTTGACAAACAGAAAAAGAGTTACTGAAAACTCTCCGCTGTTCCACAGCAGCTTTCTGTCAGCTAATTTTAAAAAGTCCAAGTCACAGTTACTTAATAGTGGAATTTCTGTTAGTATTGATATCTTCTTACCAACTTCATGCATACACCAATACCATGTAGTATTGTTTTCATTGGGATTTTGTGCCAAATGTACTACTACTACTACTGTAAGATGTTGTTCATTGTTAAGTCCCATAGCAGACCTTAGTGAACCAGAGTCTGTTGACTCTCCACCAGTTTTCCTATTTCTCTATTCATGTTTGAAAAATCAACATCTTCTATAGCAGCCGTGGCCTTTTCTGTTATCGCACATAAAGCAAAGAGACACCCACAAAGAGACGCACAAGCCATTTCTGAGAGATTTCTTAAGTGCTCATGTTGGGCTGAAAAGCTTTCAATAGTCACTGCACTTTGCAGTAATTCTGCAGTTTCTTGTGAATTTAAAATACTTCTTTTTTTTCCCCTTTTTTTTAAAGGGAGAATAAACTCTTACATTTCTTTATGCATTTAGGGCACATTAAAAAGCTGTACAGAAAATTAAGATTAATAAAGGTGTCTTGAATTAATTCAGGAACTGACTATAATTATCCTCCTTCACACTTTGTGATGGACAATGGTCAGCACTGTCAGTGATGGTCAGCTGTCAAATGCTACCAAATATGACTGTTCCACAGTCTCCTTTTATATTTATGTTTCTATTTGTGTATCATAAAGCTCTACTGAGACAACTGAGTTCAAAGGTTTTAAATGGGATTCAAAAGTATTGTAAAAGTATTGCATTTAAAAGTTGAAAATTGGACACTTTATGATGAAAAACAGCTTGATTAAAAACTAAATCACAATTGTCAGCGGATAGCAGTCAGCAGCTTTACCATCTCCTTCACACGTCCCCACGCACTCCATGCATTGCTTTTACAAAATCCCTGGGGAAGCAATGATTACAGTTTACAGACAGCAGTTCAAAATGCTTATGATTAGACTACATCAAACCTTATGGTGCTTTTGAAAATACAAGCTCAGGCCTGTCAGCTGATGGAGTTCAAGCTCACATTACCACTGGAGGCTTGTTAGGCAGCTTCCCTGCTAATACCAGTAGCAGAAGTTTGGGAGCGCACACTTTGGCTTTCTTGAACAGTAAATAGTAGTTGCTGGGATGTTAACATTTTCAAATTGTGGTAAAGGTCTGGTTTTCGGTAATCTTTATGCAGCACTGTGGATAATTGGCATTCTGTGGTACAAACTGTACTGTCTACAAAAAATCAGGTGTAATAAATTTATGTCAATATATAAAATAAAATATATGTATGTATATGTATACATATGTATATTTAGTGTGCACATGTGTGTCTACACATGTCTATACATAGGAATAGTAGTGTTAGAATAGTTATGTTAAGCTATATAGTTTATGTCTTGCATATTTCCACAACCATATCCATAATCACATACTGTGTATGCTACCGTTGTATATAGTGTATTATCTTACTTATTTTTTATTTGTTTGTACTTATTTTGTATTTTTCCTTCTGATATCTGTACCTGAGCTGAGGTAACACAAACATTTCCCTGTCGTGGGATCAAAAAAGTCTTATGTTATCTTATATATTCACAATCTAATGAATGCAAAAAAGTGGGCGACAATCAAAGGTATAAAAGAAATTTCCTATGTGACAGTCCCAAGAAATTAATTTTAATGTTACATTTTTTTATTGAATAATAATTCAAGCAGGTTTTTTTCCCCACAGAATTATATTTAGTGCTCCTATGCAAATACTTAAATTGCCAAGTACCCTGTGAAAAATCATTAACTAAGAAATATAATCAGTCCAAGACAGTCTGTCTGACCACAAGATTAAAGGCTCTCTGGAGAGGGAGCTGAGTGATATCAAGGACCATCACAGAGGCAACTTGTCCAGCCAGCCCGTTGGTGGGAAAATGAGAGGAAGTGGGTTGGAGCTAGACATTTTTTTGAATTTGTCACCAAATTGACCATTAATATACCTGAGTGGCCCACCCTAAATTCTGCCTGTGGCAAATGTGGGCTAACAATACACAATACTGAATCAGGAATAGTTGCCTGAACAACAATGGTTGTTTTATACAGGATGAGCTATTTTTATTAGAACCATAAAATAAGAAAAGAAAAAGTGAAAAGAAAGATTTGTGGTTTTTTTCTTTGTTACATCATGTCACTTCTATACAAGTTAAATAATTTTCTTTGCAGCTAAAAATAAATTATATGTTGCTTTGTTCCTTTGTAAAGTTGTAATGTACAATACTGCTCTACAGCAGTATACCTAACTTTAAAAAATACATCTTCTCTTTCAAGAAATACCCACAGTTTATTCAGAAGCAAACAGCCCCAAGAGACAATGTTTAAAACTCAAGAAACAGTTGTTTCCATTTATTATTATGGTTTAACAGGCAGACCAGTGAGGTCAGTGCAGCTTCTCTGACTTCCATAAATGAAGCTCAGAGAAAGGTCCAGAGTGCACAAACCCTTCTCTGGTGGGTTGAAAGAACTGTTAAAAGGGCAGAATCCATTAGACCGGCAAATCCATGTTCTAGACTGACCGAGGGAGTCACTTGATCCGTAACTTGAAATTTTGCGCTCACTGCTAAACACACTAGTGAAGATGTAGCACGGGAAGATAATGGATACCAGACAGATAAAGCGGAGCACTGGTATGTTGAAACTAATTACTACTGAGCCAGTTAAGCATGCCTGATACTTTAAAGGTACTTGGACATACATTCATGTTACCTAAATTGACTTTTATTCTTTCTTTCTTAATTAGGTAGAAAGGTATGTATAAAATAAAACTTGGTAATGAGTAATTACGTTATACAGCAACCACAGAAGGTGTGCAAAGATGTTCCCAATTTTATCTCCTTCAGAAACCAAGAAGGACCTGGCACATAAATTCTTGGATTTAAATACAAAACGTATCTTTTTAAAGATGTGAAAGTGAAAAAAATATCCCCGATATTTGACACCAATAAATGAATGAATAAATAAATTCTCCTACATGTGGCACATTTATCCCCGGCAAGTTATCATTTTAGACATTACTGTATAATTTTCTTGTTGTAATATTAATACTTTAAATTATTCTGTACATCTTTTCTTAATAGTCTCTGAACACTAGCTGTGGAATTTCTTACCTGAAAGGCCACTGATGACAGACAGGAGGAGAAATGGTTTCCATGGTGACCCCATACTTGTTGAAGAGGTCCCTTCTGCAAGAATGTTAGCAGGTCTGCTTCTTCATTAAAGCTGCGCCTACAAACAGAGAGGAAACAAATCAGTTGGTGGGAGGATGTACCTCTGTTTATCACATACAACCAGAAGCACCCTGTAGAACACAACAGCTGTCAATCAAAATCACTGTGAAAATCTCACTGAATAGAGTGTGCATTTATTTTCTTATCACGTGATCACAGGGATGTTTCACACCACACAATCTGGACTTCAGGGGAGTTACACATGACAAGATTGCTCCCACTCCATAATTTCATGCAAAATTTATACAGTGGGCTAGACTACTATCCCATCCTGGGCTTTTCACACCCTCTCTAATTGCATGCAGTCTATCACAGCTATTAAATTCCCATTATACCACAGAACTGCTGTACATCTTGTACTGAGAAAAATCCAACATGCATCATGTAATCAGATAGTGACTGACACCAGCTTGGCTACTGAAGTGACAAATGCATGCTCCAGTTACACAGGGTGAATAGTTTGTGAATAGCAACAAAATCCTTGAATTTTCAGGATAAAGAACGTTTTGCAGCTACAATGTATAAAGGACTCTTTGAAATCACTACATGCGCCTTTTGCTTAACTCTTTTGCTTAACGCTTTATAAGTCTGTAATTAATTTCAACTGTATTTAGCTTATTATATTAGAGAGAGAAGAGGCTTTTTTGTTAACTAAACAAACCTTATAAATGAATTCTTATACACAAAATTCAAAGGCCAGCTAAAGCTATTTTAATCTTCTAACTAAAATACACAATAATATATGAATAGTAATAATTGTGTCATCTGCAGGTGATTTAACACCAGATTCTCCACAAACAGGTGACGCAAGACAGCAGAGAGCTGACCATCATCCAGCGCGATGCCCCAGCTGTGTCGTGAACAGCTCTCTGCACCAACTTTTCATGGCACTATGATATCGTCACATCTAGTCAGGATTATGACTTACAGGCATTGAGTCATAATTCCACAGATGGTAGCTTCGCGCCATTGGCTTCTCATCCAAGCACATCCACTAAATGTCTGAACCAGCGGTTCCTCTCGTACTGAGCGTTTTACTACTCCAAAACACATCATCAGTAGAGTAAATCTGACCTACCTTAAGATGGTCAAAGCCCAAGCTCACCTTTCCCTTTTCAGTGGGTGAATATTCAAACAATGGATTCACAATGCAGAGAAAACTGGGGCATTACTGCATTATGGGATGTGGCACAATAATCGTTTAATCTCAGTTATCTTGTTTTTATAATTGTTGGAAGCCAAAGTGGTAATGGAAAATTAAATTTTAATTACAAACCCAGTCTTGAACTAACGGTGGCATAGTTGCATGAGGAGTGACATGAAGGTTATCCCCTGTAGACTTGTTCAAACTTAGTGCTTGCTTTGCTGGATTTATTAAAAGATCATTCCCAATGCATTTTTTAACAAATAAACTTTCTTGATTCAGCAAACCAGTAAAAATCAAAACAAGAATAAAAAATTGAAAAATACTGGACTATGTTTCATTCCTGCACAAAAGTCATTTTTCATTCAGTACCATCAGTTATAAGTTAAGCTTAAGATATGATCACAATAGCAAACAATATCCACTGCACCTCAACTTATGGATGAGTCTACAGTGCTAACAGGATATATATTGCATAATATACTGTTTTTGTGGGCCTGTGTTTTGAAGAGAATAAGGCTTGCTGACCTTGTTATTCATGCTCATTGTCAATCATCTCTACATTAAAAAGTGGTATTTCTCCAGTTATCTGACAGGAGTGCATTCATTTAAATCCTCTTTTTTTTATTTTGCTCTCCTCCACTTTTATCTCAGTGACAGTGTCTCTTATCTTTATTTAAGTCTGTGTCATTTAGATCATTAACGCAGTTGCACAGACAGCTCTGAGGGTTGAGGGAAGCATGTCCAGATCCAGTAGGAGTTATGTCACATTCATTATTTATCCGTCCTTGTCTTTGCTTCACCTCATTCACTCCCCTGCAATGCACAATGCAGCAGCAGTACTGCTGGGTTAAATAATTAGTAACACAGAAATTAGGCTGTTATTTAGAGAGAGAAAGAGAAAAAAACATGAGGAAATGAAAGAGAAAGAAGAAAGCAAGGTAAACAGATTATTCTTACTTGTAATATATGCAGTTTTTTTGTCTGCAGCTTGTTCACTGCAAGCAATCAGCTATTTTCCCTATAAATAAGGCACCTGTAAAGCCTTTTCTTTACAGGTGAAAAAAAATGTCAAACTCAAAATGAGGAATACATTTTTATGTTCCTATTTCTTAGCTATTTCTTATTTCTTTCCAAGCTCGCTAATATAAAAAAAATAATAAATTAAATAGCTGATTGTATGCTGTCTAGACAGTTGTCTGCACAGGCTGTTGAAAATTTCTCTTCTTTTTGGAAAAAGTGTTCACCCTCCTTCACCTCACTCTGACCTTTTGTGCGTCTCACATGAATACAAGGGAGTAAAAATAGATCATACAAAAGCAGCGTAAGAGAACATGAGCAGAAGGATTCTGCATACATTAAAACACAGAAAATCACCTAAGACAGCCAAGCAGTTTCTCCTCCTTCTTGAACACATGGGTCAGCTCATTGACACACAAACTTCTGGACACGCGTTGGACTGAACTACTCTCACCTTATTCCCCCGGTGATAAGTGAAACCAGAAGTGTGTTTCTTTTTTGTGGATATTAGAGGAAAATAAGCCGATACTCTGTATCAACTTGCCTTAGTAGCAGCCTTAAGTAAACTTCATATCCCATACCATTTCACACTGCGTACATGACAAGCACTTACATTTGCAGGTAGTGTAATAAGTAGTAATAAGACTATTTAAAATATAGCGCAGTAATTCTACTAGAAAAAGGTGCAGCGCCTTTGAATACTATTCATGCTATAGCTTGTCTGGTATGTGAGCCCTGAAACTGCTTCAGTTGTAGTGAGAGTCACTGAGGAGTAAAATTCACATCAGTCCACTGCACACTTAAGCTGATGAGAGACACTGGGTTGCTTTTTCTCAAACCCGTGTACTTTCAATAGGACAGCTTCTGCAGTATGATGATGGCTGGGAATCTTACTGTGCTGAGAGGACGTTTCTCTGGTCATTTTATCTTATGTTTTCAGTTGCAGTAGAAAACTATTTACAATTTTTTTTAATTGCTTGTGTGAGTTGTTGTTCATTTGTCCTTAATAGAATTTAGTAGAGTAGAGCTAGCACTTAGTTTTACTTTTGTCATCATGGCCTATTTTAAAAGATTTCTTTAAGCGCTGATGTCTTATGAGGCAAACATAATGTTGCTGTAGCAGGGTATTTGGTATGTTGTACCAGAGAAACTAAAGAGTATGAGTATATGAGAAGGACATTTTTATAAATGTCACAGTTTTAAATTCCAGCAGAGCCCATTTATCTAGGCTTAGACTCTGATTAGGCATCTGTCTGATAGCACAATGAGTTTGAAGTGTAATCCTTCAATAAGTGGAATATAAGCTAAAATGTTTCTTGGTTCTGCTGTAAGTCAGATATAAATGGCTTATTCATATTTGCGGGCATCAAAATATACTAATGCATGAATAGGGTTCTTTAAAGAAATCTACAGTATTTAGCATCACCTGTGATGTGACCTGTGATTTACAGGAAGTGGAATGTCAATACTAGAGCTGGGCGATAAAACGATAACGATATGTATTGCGTAAATAACTTTTTCTCGATAGAAAAGTTAAACTATTGCGATAGACCTCATCTCTCTTGTCCTCTTAAAAAAAGAAAAAAAGAACAGCCAATCCAAATTAAGTAGCGCAGAGCCAGACCAATCACAGCCGCAGCGTCACGTCACATGACTTGTTACGTGACAGCACAAGCACCAAAGCGCACATGTGTATTTGTTTTGCAGCCGGGCCGCCCAGGTAATGAAGGAAATGAGTTTGCCGACTAGAAAAATCAACCGAGAGCGTGAGCCGAAGGTTATCAAGAAAAACAGATGATGGTTCCAATGCTGGAGAGATTGTCAAACGGAAGGGCCACAGAAGTTCCGTGTGTGAAGGTATTTCGGCTATTTCAAGTCTGACAAAAACAGAGTAGCACTGTAAATTGTGCCAAAGCAAGTCTGGATATACAATAAAGCGGTGCATGCTCAATCTCTGACTGAAAGCGCTAATTCGTCATTCGGCTTTTGTCAGACTAAAGTAACTGTTAAAACTGTTTGAAAAGCTAAGCTATACAACAAGGAGAGATTGATGCTACGTCCACATGCACCGGGTATTTTTGAAAACGCAGATTTTTCTATGCGTTTGCACCTTTCGCCCACACGTAAACGGCGTTTTCAGTCATTGAAAACGGAGATTTCTAAAACGCCTGCCAGGGTGGATATTTTTCGAAACTCCGCTTTTTGCATTTACGTGTGGACAAGAAAACGGAGAAAACGCAGCGTCAAAGTATGCGCTTTTTTGACGTCACACTGTGCGCCAGGTTATTGTTTCGGTGAAATGAATTTCTACAATACTGTTACTGTTAATTGTACTCTCTGCAGTGTTTAAATGCTTACATACACACAGTTACCGTCCCTCCACACATACGACTCAAGGTTACCTTTCAGTCGATTCACCCGGCACAACACATAAGTATGGGATATCACGCCTCGCGTGTCCTGGCTGAAGAAACCTTTATTCACGCCTTTAAGGCAGATGACGTGATGACACGCACGGCCCGCCTGCACATATAGCCGCTGTCATCACGGTCATCCTCAGTTCTTACGCTCTTCACCTCGCTGAGAACACCTCTCTGCTGAGTTGGGCTAGCTAGCTGCTGCTAGTTAGCTCCGTTGTCTGCCGACTTGAACTTAGCTTAACTGCCCCTGTTGGTGTTAGCCTCCACCGCCCAGTTGGTGTGTAGGCTGCCCGCTGGAGCGCCAATTTCAAGTTTTTCCTGTGCAGCCGCTTTGCATGTTTTGGAATGGACTCCAAACCGGGCGAGCAAAGCAGAAATCTTCTGTCCGCCCCTGTCCTCAGGGATGTGGTTTCTGTTTGCACGACAGCGACCAGCACGATGCCTGCCCTGTCTGCCTGGGATCGCCCACGCTAGGAGCGTTGCTGACGGAGCCCGGCCTGTGCGCGTTTATGCGCCAGCTCCGCGCCGACCCTGGAAAGACGGGTGACGCCAGGGAAAAAAGTGCTGGGACGCTCGGCTCGCAGACGGCATGACCCTTTCCTTTCCCGAGTCTGGAGCCCGGCCGTCCGAGTCCAAGACGAGGATTTTCCAGTCGATGTCCCGCAATTAGCTGGGCTGACCATGGAATATGTTGACGGTTAGCCGATGACGAAGCGGAACCAGGAGCGCTGACGGGTTTCAGCCTGGGTTGAAGCCCGCCAGCGCTCCCCAGGAAGACACGATGACGTGCTGGACATCGGCCTGGACATCCATGGTTTGTCGGAGGATGAGCAGGAGAGCTCATTGTCGGCTAATGTGCCGCCGCTGCCGCGCCGGGTCGGCCACGATGACACCTCTCTTTTCTCCCTGTTTCGCTGGCTGCTGAGAAGCTGCAGGTGGACTGGCCCTCTCCTCCGCCAGCTCAGAAGCCGCCGCGTTCGCGGGTTTTTTTCCTCCCACCGGAGCCCGAACGGCCAAAAACTGCCTTCCCATGTTCCCAGACTTTCTGCGAGCTAACAGCATCATGGGACAAACCTCTGTCTACCCGCGCCACTGTGCCCGGCTATGGACAGTACATGGAGTTGGATTTGCGCCGAGGGGCTGGCTTAGCTAACCCACCCCTATGGAGCCGTCTCTGGCTGCTTATCTGGCCCGTCCCCATAACCATTGTGTCGGCGGCCCCCGCAACTCTGCCGTCCAAGCACTGTAGATTCCTCTGCTTCGCAGCTGGAGAAGATTTATCGGGGTCAGGCCGGCACTGCTCGCGCCCATGAGCTCCGGTCACCATGCTCCAGACGTACCAGGCAATGTGCCTGGCGGAGCTCGAGATCGCTGGTTCCTGATGACAGCCCGCTGGCACCTCTTCTTAACGAGGTCAGAGTCGCCACAGATTACATCCTCCGTGCATCTCGCTGTGCAGCGCTCTCCTGGGCAGAGGGATGGCTTGACAGTAGTGGCGCAGAGGCACCTGTGGCTGACCCTCTCTGACGTCCCGGATAGGGACAGAGCTGTATATCTGGGCGCACCAGTGTCTGCGGCTGGGTTATTCGGACATTCACTTGAAGCCATTCAGGCTAGATTCGATCTGAGGAAGAAGCAGACGGAAGCTCTGCGCGACATCATCCCCAGACGTCAGCGAAGCCCAAGCCCGCAGCTAGCTCTCACAGGCCCGCTCCTCTGCCGACTGGCAAGAGACCGCGCCCACTGCTGAAGTGGTGCGCCCGCCAGCCAGAGCACATCCTCCGGCCGAGCTCCACGCCAGTCGGCCTGGAGCAGAGGCCCACCCTCGGGCCCAATGGGACCCGACGCCCAGGAGGAAGAAGCCTCAGCCTCCTAGCTGTGGTTTCGAGTGGAGAAGGGTCCAGCAGCAGGAGACGCTGCTTTACCCTCTGTTGCCGCCTCAAGAGGTGCCGCTTAAGTTCTGTTCAGGTTGTCAGCCCCAGAAGACGCTGCACTTTCCTAACACAGTCTCCCAAGCACAAAACCCTGCACACAAAATGCCTCAGTTAACTCCCTGTTCAGGTGTGTTAAATGTTCAGGTGACCACATCAAGTGTTCCCGCTGTTTTTCTTTGTTGTTGCCCCAGAAAAGGTGCCTCAACAAAATGTATGGAATGTACATGTTCCCCGCTGTTACAATCAATAAAGAGTGTTGTTTATTCTCAAACAATCACAAATGCTCAGCCTGCGGGCAGAATGAGCCAGGTCAGGCAGGTGATGCAGTCCCCTGCAGACACACTGGGGCGACAACGCCCGCCGACGGTGCTGCAGGTCAGCTGGCTGGCTGCTCGCTTCCCTCAGTGGCGCGCTTTGCGCCCCTCTCGTGGGTGCTGCGAACCACGTTGCCATGGGTTACCGGTTGCAGTTCCGGGTCAAGCCGCCTCGTTCCAAGGAGTCGAAACACGACTGTCAACACCGAGGCGCCATGATACTCAGAGAGAAATAAAGGCGCTATCGCAGAAAAGAGCAATCGAGTGGTCCCCGCTCGAGACAGACAAAGGTTGGTACAGCCGCTATTTTGTTGTTCAAAAGAGGGGAGGGTTTATCTCCCCATCCTCGACCTGCGCAGTCTTGAACACGTATCTCACGTACGGTACTGGGTTCAAGATGCTAACACTCAGACAGCTCTTGATGCAGTCGGCCCGGGAGATTGGTTTACGACAATCGATCTAACAGATGCTTATTTTCATGTGGCTATACACCAAACACAGGCAGTTTCTGAGGTTTGCATTCGAGGCGTAGCCTCACGAATACCTAGTGCTGCCGTTCGGCTGTCGCTTCGCTCCTTGCACCTTTACGAAATGTGCCGAAGCAGCGCTAAGCGCCTCTCAGAGAGAGGCATCCGCATCTTAGCCTACCTATGACGACTGGGCTCTCGTAGCTTGCTCCAGAGAGCAGGCGGAGACACAGCTATCACTGGTTCTGTCACACATTCAGACACTGGGGTTCTCTGTGAACTTTCAAAAGAGCTCGCTAATCCCGAGTCAGCAGATTTCTTTCCTCGGTTTGGAAATATGCTCGCTTCCCAGCCGCCAGCACGTTTGTCGGAGCACAGAGTGGCCCGCGTTTTCATCGCTGCCTCGCTCAGTTTCAGCTGGGACGTGACTGCGTTTCCAGGCGATGTACACGCTTGTTGGGCAATGATGGCATCTATGATCGCCGTAGTGCCACTTGGACTGTTAAAAATGAGGCGTTTCAACGCTGGACTCTCTCTCACGCCTGTGTGCATCAAGTCACCTCCGGAGGAGGCTGCGGTAACCGCGTCTTGCATGCTAGCTCTCCGTCGCCTTGGAGGGCAGCCCAGGCTGCTGCATCAGGGCTCTCGGTTGGAAGGGTGTTGTTTTCGCAAGGTGGTGTCACAGATGCTTCCCCTAAGAGGGTGGGGAAGCGCTGTGCAAGGAGTGCATCAGTGAGGGGATCTGGTCCGCAGCTCAGCGCCAGCTGCATCAACCACTTAGAGCTGTTAGCAGTGTTCTTAGCTCTAAAGCATTTCCGTCCAGTCCTGGAGGCCCAGCATGTCTTAGTCAGGACGGACAATTCAACAGTGGTGTCTTACATAAACAGGCAGGGAGGAACACGCTCTCTTCCCCTGGGTTGAAGCTGTCTCGCTCTCTGCTGTTATGGTGCAGTGTTCATTTCTGTCTCTGAGAGCCACCCATGTCCCGGGCCACCTGAACCTGGGGCGGACCTTCTCTCCAGGGGGGGTCCTCTGGTGAGAGAATGGAGGTTACACCCTTTATTAGTGGCTCAGATTTGGGATCTATTTGGCAAGGCGCAAATAGATCTTTTTGCTTCCAGGGTAACACTCACTGCCCCTGTTTCTTCTCCATAATCGACCACGATGCACCCTTGGGCTTGGACGCGCTTTAGCGCACCAATGGCCAGGCGTGCCCTGCATGCATTTCCCCCAGTGGAAATGATATCTCCAGTTCTAGAGAGAGTGCGTCGGCATTCCTCTCTCTGATTCTAGTGGCCCCTTGCGTGTGGCCCACAAGGTCGTGGTATGCAGAGATAATCAGCCTGCTAGCAGCGAGTCCTTGGCAGCTTCCTCTCAGCAGGGATCTCCTCTCTCAGGCGGGAGGAGAAGTGTTTCATCCGCCGCCCAGATCTGTGGCGCCTTCATGCCTACCTGCTGAGAGGCTAAGCTTGATTGCTAGGGTTTGCCACCCAGTGTGATGCGCGACAATCCAGAGCGCTAGGGCCTCATCTACTAGAGGCTTGTCACGCTTACAAATGGCAGCCTTCGAGCAATGGTGCCAGGACCGCCACACTCTCCATTTCAGTGCTCTATTGTGGATGTTTTGACATTCCTGCAGGAGCTGCTGGATAAAGGGCCTTTCATTTCGACAATTAAGGTTTATTTAGCAGCTATATCTGCTTGTCATATTGGCTTTGACGGGGTGACACCAGGTGCACATCCCCTCGCCATACGTTTTCTTTTCTGAAAGGGTTCACCGGCTGAGACCCGTGCTTAAGTCCAGTGTCCCTGCTTGGGACTTGTCTTTGGTGCTGGAGGCCCTTTAACCCCCCTGTTTGAACCCATCGAGTCTGTGGATATGAAATTTCTTTCATATAAGACTGCATACTTCTCGCTTTGGCTTCAACAAAGCAGTGGGTGATTCATGCGCTGTCCGTGCATCCCGCCTGCACACAGTTTTCTCCCTGATGGCCACAAGGTCGTATTAACGTCCAAATGCTGCCTTATTTTCCCAAGATCATGCCTGCATCTTATAGCTCAATGGAGTTTGAGTTGCTGAGCTTTTTGCTCCCCTCCTTTTGCATCTGAGGAGCAGAGGAGGATGCATTCTCTTTGTCCAGTGCGTGTGCTACGCACCTACATTGAGCGCACTCAGGAAGGTGCGCTTTATGTGACCAGCTGTTTGTCTGCTTCGCCAATCCAAATAGAGGTAGAGCTCTGTCCAAACAGAGGCTGTCCCACTGGATTATAGAAGCTATCTCACTGGCATACGGCGCAGAGGTCTTGCTTTGCCTTAACCCGGTGAGAGCTCATTCCACCAGGGGGATGGCAACCTCATGGGCTCTTTTTAAAGGGGTGCCTGTAGCTGATATTTGTCACGGCAGCTAGTTGGGCATCACCGCACACTTTTTGTGCAGTTTTTATCGGTTGGGCGTTACAGCCCTTGATTGGCTCATACTGTCCTTTTCTGCTGGGTCTCCACCACCACTAAGGAAGTGGTGGCCGATTCGGTTTGGTGGCTGCTCATGGGCGTGTATATATGTCCCATACTTGTATGTGTTGTACCGAGTGAATCGACTGAAAGGGAACAGATAGTTATGTCTATAACTTCTGTTCCCTGAAGGAGAGGAACGAGGCAATAACACAAGGCAGGCCTCACTGGAGCAGTTTGGCTCGGTGAAGAGCTGCTATCGAACTGAGGGGACGACCGTGATGACAGCGGCTATATGTGCAGGCGGGGCTGCACGCGTGTCATCACTATCGTCATCTGCCTTAAAGGCGTGAATAAAGGTTTCCTTCAGCCAGACACGCGAGGCGTGATATCCCATACTTATGTTGTACCTCGCTCCTCTCCTTCAGGGAACAGAAGTTA